>NC_135504.1:123200415-123202915 GCF_052857255.1 Amblyomma americanum | reverse complement strand
TGTCTGCTGCTGCTGCTGTCTGCTGCTGCTGCTGCTGCTGCTGCTGCTGTCTGCTGCTGCTGCTGCTGTCTGCTGCTGCTGCTGTCTGCTGCTGCTGCTGTCTGCTGCTGCTGCTGTCTGCTGCTGCTGCTGTCTGCTGCTGCTGCTGTCTGCTGCTGCTGCTGCTGTCTGCTGCTGCTGCTGCTGCTGCTGCTGCTGCTGCTGCTGTCTGCTGCTGCTGCTGCTGCTGCTGCTGCTTCTGCTGCTGCTGCTGCTGCTGCTGCTGTCTGCTGCTGCTGCTGCTGCTGCTGCTGTCTGCTGTCTGCTGCTGCTGCTGCTGCTGCTGCTGCTGCTGTCTGCTGCTGCTGCTGTCTGCTGCTGCTGCTGCTGCTGCTGTCTGCTGCTGCTGTCTGCTGCTGCTGCTGCTGCTGCTGCTGCTGCTGCTGCTGCTGCTGCTGCTGTCTGCTGCTGCTGCTGCTGTCTGCTGCTGCTGCTGCTGTCTGCTGCTGCTGCTGCTGCTGTCTGCTGCTGCTGCTGCTGCTGCTGCTGCTGCTGCTGCTGCTGCTGCTGCTGTCTGCTGCTGCTGCTGTCTGCTGCTGCTGCTGCTGTCTGCTGCTGCTGCTGTCTGCTGCTGCTGCTGCTGCTGTCTGCTGCTGCTGCTGCTGCTGTCTGCTGCTGCTGCTGCTGCTGCTGTCTGCTGCTGTCTGCTGTCTGCTGCTGCTGCTGCTGCTGCTGCTGTCTGCTGCTGCTGTCTGCTGCTGTCTGCTGATGCTGCTGCTGTCTGCTGCTGCTGCTGTCTGCTGCTGCTGCTGTCTGCTGCTGCTGTCTGCTGCTGTTGCTGCTGTTGCTGCTGTCTGCTGCTGCTGCTGCTGTCTGCTGCTGCTGCTGTCTGCTGCTGCTGCTGCTGCTGTCTGCTGCTGCTGCTGTCTGCTGCTGCTGCTGTCTGCTGCTGCTGCTGCTGCTGCTGCTGCTGCTGCTGTCTGCTGCTGCTGCTGTCTGCTGCTGCTGCTGTCTGCTGCTGCTGCTGTCTGCTGCTGCTGCTGCTGCTGCTGCTGCTGCTGTCTGCTGCTGCTGCTGTCTGCTGCTGCTGCTGTCTGCTGCTGCTGTCTGCTGCTGCTGCTGTCTGCTGCTGCTGCTGTCTGCTGCTGCTGCTGCCTGCTGCTGCTGCTGCTGCTGCTGTCTGCTGCTGCTGCTGCTGCTGCTGTCTGCTGCTGCTGCTGTCTGCTGCTGCTGCTGTCTGCTGCTGCTGCTGTCTGCTGCTGCTGCTGCTGCTGTGTGCTGCTGCTGTCTGCTGCTTGCTGCTGCTGCTGCTGCTGCTGCTGCTGTCTGCTGCTGCTGTCTGCTGCTGCTGTCTGCTGCTGCTGTCTGCTGCTGCTGCTGCTGCTGTCTGCTGCTGCTGCTGCTGCTGTCTGCTGCTGCTGCTGCTGTTGCTGCTGTTGCTGCTGTCTGCTGCTGCTGCTGCTGCTGCTGCTGTCTGTGCTGCTGTCTGCTGCTGCTGCTGTCTGCTGCTGTCTGCTGCTGCTGCTGTCTGCTGCTGCTGCTGCTGCTGCTGCTGCTGCTGTCTGCTGCTGCTGCTGTCTGCTGCTGCTGCTGTCTGCTGCTGCTGCTGTCTGCTGCTGCTGCTGCTGCTGCTGCTGTCTGCTGCTGCTGCTGCTGCTGCTGTCTGCTGCTGCTGCTGTCTGCTGCTGCTGCTGTCTGCTGTCTGCTGCTGCTGTCTGCTGCTGCTGCCTGCTGCTGCTGTCTCCTGCTGCTGCTGCTGTCTGCTGCTGCTGTCTGCTGCTGCTGCTGCTGCTGCTGTCTGCTGCTGCTGCTGCTGCTGCTGTCTGCTGCTGCTGCTGCTGCTGCTGCTGTCTGCTGCTGCTGCTGCTGCTGTCTGCTGTCTGCTTGCTGCTGCTGCTGCTGCTGCTGTCTGCTGTCTGCTGCTGCTGTCTGCTGCTGCTGCTGCTGTCTGCTGCTGCTGCTGCTGTCTGCTGCTGCTGCTGCTGCTGCTGTCTGCTGCTGCTGCTGTCTGCTGCTGCTGCTGTCTGCTGCTGCTGCTGCTGCTGCTGCTGCTGCTGCTGCTGCTGCTGTCTGCTGCTGCTGCTGCTGCTGCTGCTGTCTGCTGCTGCTGCTGCTGCTGCTGCTGTCTGCTGCTGCTGCTGCTGCTGTCTGCTGCTGCCTGCTGCTGTCTGCTGCTGCTGCTGCTGCTGCTGCTGCTGTCTGCTGCTGCTGCTGTCTGCTGCTGCTGCTGCTGTCTGCTGCTGCTGCTGTCTGCTGCTGCTGCTGCTGCTGTCTGCTGCTGCTGCTGCTGTCTGCTGCTGCTGCTGCTGTCTGCTGCTGTCTGCTGTCTGCTGCTGCTGCTGCTGCTGCTGCTGCTGTCTGCTGCTGCTGCTGCTGTCTGCTGCTGCTGCTGCTCTGTCTGCTGCTGCTGCTGCTGCTGCTGCTGCTGCTGCTGCTGTCTGCTGCTGTCTGCTGCTGCTGCTGTCTGCTGCTGCTGCTGTCTGCTGCTGCTGCTGTCTGCTGCTGCTGCTGCTGCTGCTGC
>NC_135504.1:121235415-121240415 GCF_052857255.1 Amblyomma americanum | reverse complement strand
TAAATTTTGCATTTATGTTGCTTTCGTATCAACGGTATTTCAAGACATCGAGCTTATTTCAAATTTAAGTTTGATTACAAGGGTGGACAATAAGCAGCAACAGGAACCGAGGAGCTTAGGAGAACAAACAGAAACCAAAAATAACAGAGGAGCACAGCACGGAAACAAACGAAAAAAATCATTCAGGTTTTATCGGACTGGGACGATAAGTTATTATACACACTCGTTCAAGGTGAGAACAGAGCGAAAGACGAGGACAGGAGCAGGGAGGAAGACAAGACAGGAACGCTACCTCCCGTTGTTCGGTTTGTCGTAGTTTTTCGCACTACCTTCACTTTCACTATAAAATATACCCGCACAATTATCGGTTTTTGGCGCTCTAGCAACGTCCCCCGATGTTCCCAGATCTTAAATAAATTAGGCAGCCTCTGTTCCTTGTAAGCGTACTTCAGAAACAAGGGAATAACTACACAGTTCAGAAATAAGCCTGCAACGGGGAGTGAGTGAGTGAATAAACTTTATTGCTCTAATAAAGGAGTCTAATTGCTGCTTGCCCGAAGATTGCCGATGTCTTCCAGGCTGAGCGTGGTTGGCGCCCCTAGTCCAAGGCACCACTGTCCCTGGCCATCCGGCATGCGTGGCTCACTAGGTCTCTTTGGACCTTGAGCTGGCTGCTGGTTAGCCGGTCCTCCCACTGCTCCGCATTTGGCTCTTTGTCACCTCGGAAAGCTACATTGTGTATGCATTCGTGATATGATACAGCGTTGGGGTTACCCCGCATCACAGACATGTATCCCTATACTGCTCCGGATACATCTTATGTAGAATGTGAAGGTTGTGGAAGGCTCCTGTTCGGAGTCTTCGCCAACATGTCGCTTCATATTGTGTTAGCAGAGGATGTGGCTGGGGATATTTGCATCTTCTGCCTTTGATGAGGTTGAGGATAGCTGCGTACGTGAGCTCTACCGTTATCTCCGGGCCGTCCGAGGCATTTGACGCACCAGCTCGGATAGTAAGCTCGCGAGCAAGCTTGTACGCCTTCAGATTGCCGACTCCGGCGTGTCCAGGTACCCAGTAGATCCTATGTGTGATCTTTTCGTTGGTTCGCGGCATTTTCAAGAGAATCCTTAGTGCTTTCTTGTTGATTCTTCCTACCATGTAGCGTCTGCACGCTTCTTGGGAATCTGTTATGATTGTGAGAGATTTGTTGGTGCTATAGCCCTCGGCTGCCGGTAGAGCTAAGGCGATCTCCTCTGCCTCAGTAATCGTCCCATTTCTCGTGGATGCGCCGCTGATGAGGCCACCGTCCTTTGTTGTGACAACCGATACCGTTTTCTTGATACTTTGGCTACGAGTCCACGGTTACAATGTGGCGTCAGTGTAGACTTCCTGATCTTGTATGGCTATCTTCGCCTCTACATATTCAGCCCTTGTCTGTCTTCTGGCTGCGTGTAGATTTGGATCCATATTCGTGGTTATAGGGCTAACCTGGTAGGTTCGACGTATTTCGTCTGGGATGTTTGCCGATCTATCTCTATCCTCGGGGAGAAATCACCAAGCGTGCACCGTGCCAGATGGAAAATGAACACGCCGAAAGAAATATTACAGGATTGCACTTAAGTATTCTTGAGGGCGGGAATGCGAAAACCTTTCCCTTTTCTCTCTTGCTGCCTAAATTTTTCATTTTTTTTGTATTTGTTATTTTTTGAAAGTTTATTATTTTTAGGTATTTTATTCGTGTAGGTGGTAGTGGGTTTATTAAAAATAATAGTAAAAAGGAAGGAAAAGATTTTTGCTTGCACAGGCATCTGCCATCGATACTGAAGCACCTGAGCTGGGGCAGCGGAAATAAAGGATAGCAGGCAGAATGCAGAAATGAAATGAAAGAGGTGAGGAGACAGGAAGGGAGGATAGGGGGAGAAGTAATATGTAAAAACTATTTATTCAATAAGAAATGTGTCCAGTTTGTGCGCGTGATTAGTTCATTTTAGAGGAATTAAATCACACACGCGCACAGCACTGTGTTGGTTACAACTGGAGTGGGGCGTCCAGTTATTAATCGTTCAAGGTAGAACTCGCGGAGCGTTCGGTCACTGCGTGTAACTACCTGACGGAGAACAGACGGGACGTCAAGCCCGTGTGTTGGAGGAATGCACAGACGCTCACCAAAGTTCGCTCACGAGTGCACGCACTGCCCTGCGGCCACAATAGCGTCTTGATGGAGTCTGGTAGTATGCCCTGTGCCCTATAGGCCGCGAGCATATCACGAAGAGCGTCGGCGAACGCGGCACAGTAAAGGAGCAGGTGATCTAGTGTTTCCACTGCACCGCATCCGTCACACACATCACTCGTCGCGATTCCGTGACGCACGCGTCGTTCCCCGGGCCACACGCAGCCAATGCGCGCGGAGGATCATTGCACGTTGTGACCGTGTAAGTGCGCGACAGCCGGTGACACTGTCGATGCGCTCACCTCCCGCGATGCGTGGGTCGGGGTGCTGCTTTCGGAGATGGTCGTAGATGGCCGCACGCACGTCCTCCAGCGCAAGGGGCAGGTTGCTGACAGGTAGTTGGTGTGCAGCGGTCGCGAGGTCGTCAGCTTCTTCGTTGCCTGCGACGCCGCAGTGACCGGGCACCCACTGTGCACGCACAGCTTGGTTTTGAAGCATTGTCTTAAATTTTATGAAAGAAAGTGGAATCCTAATTTATTTTTCTCTCAGACAGAAAATGAAAAAAAATGTAAAGAAGACCAGGGGAACCACAAGAAAGGAATATCCAAGTCATCACTGCCGATGTTGAATTCCGTTATTGCCCAAAAATTGTTAAGTATACAGCTATTAAAATGGGTAGTCTGTGTTGTATTTTATTGTTTCGCGGTGTTATTGTGTTATTCTTTTCTGTATTCCTTCCTGCTGTACTAATATCCCCGAAGGGAATAGCAATATGTCCAAAGAGATAAATTAAAAAGAAAAATTGCGACAAGGTGACGAAACAGATCGAGAAACCCACAATACTAGCCCCGCATTATGAGCAGGAGCGCCTCTTACGGGGTTTGATCTCCAGTGGCACCGTTTGCCCAGTCGTTTTGCAATAGAAGAAACCTTTCCCTCAGTCTGACGCCCGCGGTCTCGCTCGGCAGAATGCTAAGAAAAATGAGCCGTCAACTTCACTTTGGTGCAGACTAAGTATTTTACTCAAGGCGTTTTTTGCCCATGCTTCCTGTGCGCAAATTGAATCGAAGGATCGTTATCGTCGCCATTTCGCGAACATTTCGCCAACATCGCGAACGTTGCAGTCAGCTCCCCAAGGTCCGCATAACAATGAGTGCCTTCTCCAGCCTGGAAGCCCGCTTCGATAGAGGCGTTTTTGTACTGGTTTTTGTACATAGTGTGCATTACATCAAAAAGACGCATTACCGCGCATAACATATGCGTTTGCGAATGAAAGACATTATAGGAGAACAGTGTGTGAGACTTTGCAACACATCCACGGTCGAGAGAACTTTCTGAGCCTTATAAAACTAATTTAACAGGGGAAAATCTCAACTGGACACCTAGAAAAACAAGCTAGAATCGGCGTATGGTTCTTTGAGTGCACTTAGTTCTCCTTGGCACGAGCGATCGAGGTTTGTAGACGGAGCGCATTGAGTGCCCATGGCCGGGATTATCCGGAAAATTAAAGAACACGCTTCTTCGCGACTGGAGTATACGCTTCAGTAACGCAGGCGCAGGTCGGCTGAAAATTTTCCTCCTCTGTTACGTTGTTTGAGTATGGGTCGATTTGTTCACGTCCGACCGACAATTGTCTGTTGGAGTGTTAGTAAATTCAAGAAATCGGCTCTCTAATATTGATCACAGACTACAGAGAGCCTGATCCGCGTCTTAATTATAGCACAAATCACCTGAAAGCTCTTTAAAAAATCATTGCAGAAAGCGGTAGATGTGCGCTGCTAAGCATGCTGACAAATAAGATACCTCCTGTGGCATTTGGCGTTATTAAAACGTTGGCACGGAATAGGAAAAAAATTAAAAAATAGAGAAGGCTGAAACGTACCTGGTTCCCACACGCATCGTAGTGTCTTTGCATAGTGCACAGAGAAGCGCAACAGTGCACTGGGATTTCAAGTTTCAGACGAAGAGCAGCAGTTTTGACCCAGCGCTGGAAAAAAAATTGAAAATCGAAAATTGTTTTTTTTGGGGGGGGAAAGGAAATAACGCAGTATCTGTTTCACATATCGGCGGACACAAGAAGCTCACCGTAAGGGAAAGGACAAAGGAGAGCGTGAAAGGAAGAAAGAGGTGCCGTAGTGGAGGGCGCCGGAATAATTTCGACCACCAAGGTATCTAACTTTCACTGACATCGCACAACACACGGGCGCCTTTTGTGTTTCGCCTCCATCGAAACGCAGCTGCCGCGGTCGGGTTCGATCCCTGGTACTTCGGATCAGTAGCCGAGCGCCCTAGCCACTGAGCCACCACGGCGTCACCAGGAAAGGTTTGCCAAAAGTGAAAAAATCATCAGAGTAAGCGAAACTTGTGCGCTGCTAAGCGTGCTGATACATAAGGAGAAGAAGGATTTTTATGTAACAGGAGAGGTCTGCCTTGCTACTACATAAGGTAGCTCGCGTGGCATTCGGCGTAATTAAGACGTTAGCACGGAGTAAAAAAGGCGGTGGTTTAACCCTGGTTAAGCCTGGAGTGACGCGATAGCTACAGCTGGCTGAGTGGAACTTGGTCAAGTGACCAACCACGTGACGAATCACGTGATCAGCCATGGCGCCGCGCCGCTGGCAGCTGCTCCGCACCACGTGACCAACCACGTGAAAGCGTGGTGGCGCGGCCACAGGGTGGCGCGCCGCCTCGCTGAAGGCTCGGAATGCTACCGTAATGTAGCTATCGCTACAAAAAAATAAAAAGCGAGAAGCTGAAACGAACCTGATTCCCGTACGCATCGTAGTGCCTTTGCATAGTGCACAGCGAAGCGCAGCAGACGAAGCGCAGC
>NC_135504.1:121162915-121230415 GCF_052857255.1 Amblyomma americanum | reverse complement strand
AGTAACCTCAGCGCTTTATACAGAACTCGGAACGCGGAATAGTACCGAGTCCGCTCTGCAATGTTTCGTGCACCTATGCGCGCTGTGCCTTTAAAATGTCGCTTTTGCTTGTGCGCACCGTTTTGCGCGCCTAGCTCTCTTTGTTATTGGCCTCAGGCTTCCCCTGACGTAATGAGTTGCAATACGATAGCCGCAAAGGTTATCGTTGGTGACATGGCCTGAGGTACAAAGAGCCCTTCTCTGTATGCGCACCGTGCGCAACGCTGCCATACTTTCCGATTCAGAGTCAGAAAACACTTTGCTTAAATTTTGCATTTATGTTGCTTTCGTATCAACGGTATTTCAAGACATCGAGCTTATTTCAAATTTAAGTTTGATTACAAGGGTGGACAATAAGCAGCAACAGGAACCGAGGAGCTTAGGAGAACAAACAGAAACCAAAAATAACAGAGGAGCACAGCACGGAAACAAACGAAAAAAATCATTCAGGTTTTATCGGACTGGGACGATAAGTTATTATACACACTCGTTCAAGGTGAGAACAGAGCGAAAGACGAGGACAGGAGCAGGGAGGAAGACAAGACAGGAACGCTACCTCCCGTTGTTCGGTTTGTCGTAGTTTTTCGCACTACCTTCACTTTCACTATAAAATATACCCGCACAATTATCGGTTTTTGGCGCTCTAGCAACGTCCCCCGATGTTCCCAGATCTTAAATAAATTAGGCAGCCTCTGTTCCTTGTAAGCGTACTTCAGAAACAAGGGAATAACTACACAGTTCAGAAATAAGCCTGCAACGGGGAGTGAGTGAGTGAATAAACTTTATTGCTCTAATAAAGGAGTCTAATTGCTGCTTGCCCGAAGATTGCCGATGTCTTCCAGGCTGAGCGTGGTTGGCGCCCCTAGTCCAAGGCACCACTGTCCCTGGCCATCCGGCATGCGTGGCTCACTAGGTCTCTTTGGACCTTGAGCTGGCTGCTGGTTAGCCGGTCCTCCCACTGCTCCGCATTTGGCTCTTTGTCACCTCGGAAAGCTACATTGTGTATGCATTCGTGATATGATACAGCGTTGGGGTTACCCCGCATCACAGACATGTATCCCTATACTGCTCCGGATACATCTTATGTAGAATGTGAAGGTTGTGGAAGGCTCCTGTTCGGAGTCTTCGCCAACATGTCGCTTCATATTGTGTTAGCAGAGGATGTGGCTGGGGATATTTGCATCTTCTGCCTTTGATGAGGTTGAGGATAGCTGCGTACGTGAGCTCTACCGTTATCTCCGGGCCGTCCGAGGCATTTGACGCACCAGCTCGGATAGTAAGCTCGCGAGCAAGCTTGTACGCCTTCAGATTGCCGACTCCGGCGTGTCCAGGTACCCAGTAGATCCTATGTGTGATCTTTTCGTTGGTTCGCGGCATTTTCAAGAGAATCCTTAGTGCTTTCTTGTTGATTCTTCCTACCATGTAGCGTCTGCACGCTTCTTGGGAATCTGTTATGATTGTGAGAGATTTGTTGGTGCTATAGCCCTCGGCTGCCGGTAGAGCTAAGGCGATCTCCTCTGCCTCAGTAATCGTCCCATTTCTCGTGGATGCGCCGCTGATGAGGCCACCGTCCTTTGTTGTGACAACCGATACCGTTTTCTTGATACTTTGGCTACGAGTCCACGGTTACAATGTGGCGTCAGTGTAGACTTCCTGATCTTGTATGGCTATCTTCGCCTCTACATATTCAGCCCTTGTCTGTCTTCTGGCTGCGTGTAGATTTGGATCCATATTCGTGGTTATAGGGCTAACCTGGTAGGTTCGACGTATTTCGTCTGGGATGTTTGCCGATCTATCTCTATCCTCGGGGAGAAATCACCAAGCGTGCACCGTGCCAGATGGAAAATGAACACGCCGAAAGAAATATTACAGGATTGCACTTAAGTATTCTTGAGGGCGGGAATGCGAAAACCTTTCCCTTTTCTCTCTTGCTGCCTAAATTTTTCATTTTTTTTGTATTTGTTATTTTTTGAAAGTTTATTATTTTTAGGTATTTTATTCGTGTAGGTGGTAGTGGGTTTATTAAAAATAATAGTAAAAAGGAAGGAAAAGATTTTTGCTTGCACAGGCATCTGCCATCGATACTGAAGCACCTGAGCTGGGGCAGCGGAAATAAAGGATAGCAGGCAGAATGCAGAAATGAAATGAAAGAGGTGAGGAGACAGGAAGGGAGGATAGGGGGAGAAGTAATATGTAAAAACTATTTATTCAATAAGAAATGTGTCCAGTTTGTGCGCGTGATTAGTTCATTTTAGAGGAATTAAATCACACACGCGCACAGCACTGTGTTGGTTACAACTGGAGTGGGGCGTCCAGTTATTAATCGTTCAAGGTAGAACTCGCGGAGCGTTCGGTCACTGCGTGTAACTACCTGACGGAGAACAGACGGGACGTCAAGCCCGTGTGTTGGAGGAATGCACAGACGCTCACCAAAGTTCGCTCACGAGTGCACGCACTGCCCTGCGGCCACAATAGCGTCTTGATGGAGTCTGGTAGTATGCCCTGTGCCCTATAGGCCGCGAGCATATCACGAAGAGCGTCGGCGAACGCGGCACAGTAAAGGAGCAGGTGATCTAGTGTTTCCACTGCACCGCATCCGTCACACACATCACTCGTCGCGATTCCGTGACGCACGCGTCGTTCCCCGGGCCACACGCAGCCAATGCGCGCGGAGGATCATTGCACGTTGTGACCGTGTAAGTGCGCGACAGCCGGTGACACTGTCGATGCGCTCACCTCCCGCGATGCGTGGGTCGGGGTGCTGCTTTCGGAGATGGTCGTAGATGGCCGCACGCACGTCCTCCAGCGCAAGGGGCAGGTTGCTGACAGGTAGTTGGTGTGCAGCGGTCGCGAGGTCGTCAGCTTCTTCGTTGCCTGCGACGCCGCAGTGACCGGGCACCCACTGTGCACGCACAGCTTGGTTTTGAAGCATTGTCTTAAATTTTATGAAAGAAAGTGGAATCCTAATTTATTTTTCTCTCAGACAGAAAATGAAAAAAAATGTAAAGAAGACCAGGGGAACCACAAGAAAGGAATATCCAAGTCATCACTGCCGATGTTGAATTCCGTTATTGCCCAAAAATTGTTAAGTATACAGCTATTAAAATGGGTAGTCTGTGTTGTATTTTATTGTTTCGCGGTGTTATTGTGTTATTCTTTTCTGTATTCCTTCCTGCTGTACTAATATCCCCGAAGGGAATAGCAATATGTCCAAAGAGATAAATTAAAAAGAAAAATTGCGACAAGGTGACGAAACAGATCGAGAAACCCACAATACTAGCCCCGCATTATGAGCAGGAGCGCCTCTTACGGGGTTTGATCTCCAGTGGCACCGTTTGCCCAGTCGTTTTGCAATAGAAGAAACCTTTCCCTCAGTCTGACGCCCGCGGTCTCGCTCGGCAGAATGCTAAGAAAAATGAGCCGTCAACTTCACTTTGGTGCAGACTAAGTATTTTACTCAAGGCGTTTTTTGCCCATGCTTCCTGTGCGCAAATTGAATCGAAGGATCGTTATCGTCGCCATTTCGCGAACATTTCGCCAACATCGCGAACGTTGCAGTCAGCTCCCCAAGGTCCGCATAACAATGAGTGCCTTCTCCAGCCTGGAAGCCCGCTTCGATAGAGGCGTTTTTGTACTGGTTTCAAAATCTACACGAGGTTCACGGGAACTTGAAGCGTTCGAGTTGGATGACTGACCGCCACTTTCGTCTGAACGTGTTCCAAAAGGAACTTTGGTCCGCCTGTTGCGCATAAATGTGTATCAAGGGGATACGAAAATTCCTCTTTAAAATGAGAAGCCCGAAACGAAAGGAGACAGTAAAAGGAATGGAAGGTTCAAAGAAAGCTTCGTGTAGTCGAAAAAAAAATAATGCTTTGTGCTGTTACAATGATGGGCTGCGAGGAAAATTGCGAATGGTTCGAACTTAATTTCCCAAGGCGCGAACTCTTTTGCGGCGCAGAATAATTGGCATTGCCATAAGTATTATTGTAACCGTGTTCCTGTGTATAGCGGGTTTAGAATAATTATAATTGCCATAAAGCTCGTGGTGGCAGCTTTGCGACACCATTGGTGGGTTTTGATTCTGTTTCGCCGTCTCTGTACTCACCTCGTATCAACTTCAGAATTCTTTGATACCTATTTTATCTGCGAGGCAACCTTGAAACTTCTTCTGAGGATATAATTATTCGTATAGTGTAATCATACCCAACAATTCGAGACAAAAGCATTTTTTAACGAGAAACCGTTTATGAACACAATATTTCTCATATAATATACGATTTCACTATAACAATCAATATATCCGCAGATCACCCAATGCCAGTCTTGCAGATAGTTTTTTCTATTAGCTCTTTTGCTGTCGTCAACAACGTTCCCCACTGGTTTTCTATAGTATTCTTAACTGATTTATGCGACCGATGGAAACACTTTAAAAGAAAAATTTTGCTACATTTCCGAAGAATGGGCCATTATCTTCAAAATTTATATAAGAGTATCTTAAAAATTCTCTATGTTCAAAACTTTTTCCCGTGAATGTTGGACATCCACGATGTATGTGGCACATATATTAGGGACCCTAAATTAAATTTTAAAGGAAAAAGGTGTGAAGACGACGCGAATTAACAGAAGAAAAAGAAGAGGAAGAAGAAGCATTCGTTTAGGTGGAGACAGATGATTGGTGGAGAAGCATTCGGTTAGGTGAAGAGAGATGATGGGTGGAGAAGAGAAGAAGACGACGACAAGGCTTACGTGGACTAACACCGAGGCTATAAAAAAGGGACAGAGAGCGAGGCACTGGGGGGGGGGGGGGGGGGGCAGCAGAGAAGCGGAGGCTCCGGCGGGTCAGGGACACATCGGCTGGAAGAGAGCGACGCCGGCTACTGCTTCGGTGAGCTCGCGTTCTACGACCCCGCATCGTGGACCTCCTGCCGTGCCTGAGCCCGTTCCGGGGAGTCGGCGGAGGGCGCTACCACCTGCTGCGGCCAGAAGTGTCTCCAGCGCTGTTGGTACCCATCCGGGTGGTGCCCCCAACGCCAACAACACCGGCATCACCTCCACGGGCGCTTGGACCGGGAGCTTCTACGACACAGCCAAAGACGCCGCCAGCGACGCCAGCCCAAGCACGTCGAACGCCGCCAGCGACACCAGCCCAAGCACGGCGAACGCCGCCTCGACGCAGCCTACTGGATCCATACAACGCCACAGCCACAACGAACCAACCGTGAGCACGAACGCCGACCGCTAATAGTAGAACACTAGTAGTAGACGCTAGTAGCAGTGTGCCCGGGTCGTGTGTATTTTTTTTTTATTTGTTGCTTAGACGTTTGCCTAAGAAGGGGCTGAGGCTAAAGGCACAATGTTGCCTGACAGGGCCTCAGCCCCCTACTACATGACAAACAAACATACAAATTACAAATTATAACAGTCCGGCGGGCCGGTAAAAAAAAGTAGGCCAGATGTAAGCGTTATACAGAGGAAAATACATACGGAAAAAAAAGACAGAAGCGCGTGACAAAAATTTGCATAATAAATGTACGATGAGTATATAAATAAGAAACAAGGACCAAGACATACATGAAACACTACATCAAATAACAAAGTTCTACTTAAGGCTTGTTCTAGCCTACTGAAAAACAAGACATTATGTACATATAAACACAAAAAAAGAGTACAGAGAGGCGAACACAGAATCAGTAAAAAGAAATTTTAGCGATTGCTATAGGTGACATCGCTGCAGAGAAGAGCTCCCTTACATTCGTTTTTGAAAGTGGAGAAGGGTTTACTGTAATTAATATTTATATCTCTTCTATTGAGAATTCTGATAACTTGAAAAGAAAGTGCTTGACGACCATAATTTGTCCTTATCCTCGGCATCTCTATTTTCGGGTCTCTGATAGCGTACAAGTTTATTCTGTCTGTGGATGTGACATACAAGCGATTTTTATGTATCCATTGTAGCAACTTAAAGTAGTATACCTTGTCTGCCCTCAGCATATTGTACTTTAAAAAAAGTGGATGCGTTCTTAGTTCCCTATTTTCGCCATGATAATTTTCGCATATGCGTAACACTTTCTTCTGTAAAGTAATTAATTTTTTGTAATTAGTTTCAGTTGTCGTACCCCAGACTAAAATACCATAACTAATTCTAGAATAGAATAGAGAATAATATAATGTCTGCTTCATCCAAGATGGAATCAAGTGCTGGATTCTGTAAAGACAACCAATGATCCGTGATAAATCAGACTTAAGGCAACTCACATGGGCGTTCCAGGACAGATCACTGCTGAACCATACACCCAAGAATTTTTGCTCAGTGACCTCCTCCAATAGGCTACCTTCATATCTGATGCTAATAGGGTTCTGATCCCTAACGCTTGTCGGTTTAAAAATTACGTATTTAGATTTTGTTGTGTTTAGAGTAATGCGATTGGCTTGTAGCCACCTGGAAAGTTTTAATAAGTAATCATTGACAGATTTTTCAAGGCATGTTTTTGTTGTTCCTGTAAAAAACATATTCGTGTCGTCAGCATACATGATTAACTGGGGGGATCCTGGTATCATAGAGTCTTTGTGTGTTGTGTTAGTTTTGTTTGTATTGTCTTATAGTTTGTGTGCCACGTACGGTGTATTATATGTGCGTTTGTGTGGGTACACCCGTCGCCTAGTCCATTCTTTCAGTCCGAGTGTTCTCCGGAGAGATCCGGGTTAGTATGACAAAACTACGTTCATAAACAGCTTCCCGTTTCAAAATGCGCTTGTACAGATTTTATGTGTATGATTGTGGGTATTTTATTTCTGATAGGAAAGTTGTACAGCCGAATTTCTTTATGTTATATCTGTGCAGCTTGCCTTGTCTTGAGTGAAACTTTTAATGCCGTGGTTAGAACGTGAGGCGGGCTTTTAAATTCTTTGTAACTTTGAGCAAAACTGTTAGGACGTGAACGTTGCTCTCAGCAATGGTAACGACGTTTCCCATTGGGAAGTTAGTTTATTTTTGCTTCTAAACAACTGCTTAAATTTGACGCAATAAATCAAGGATTATGGGTTTTCAATCTAGCGATGTCTTAAGTATAGCCAGCAGGTTGAGGCTGTGAATTTGCAGGAAAAGCACTAAGGTGCTCCTTGCAACAATTTCCTGTGTTCTTTCTCAGCCATAAAAGAACCTCCGTCTATGCCAAAAAAATCTCCGATTTGTCATTGCGTGAAAAACGAAACAAAAAGAACTTAACTGACCTTCGTTAAAGTGACACTGAGGAGAAATTTAAGTTGGCTTGTATCGATAGATTACCAGCTCCTGATCACAAAAACGCCACTCTTACTTAAAACAAAGCTCTTGTAAGGTAGAAAATAGCAAGAACCAAAATACAGGCATCGCCCCCACAGGCTAATCTCGAAATTACAAGCGTGATGACGTCATAGGACAAGAGACGCCACCTTGGAGGAATTTTCCTTCCTACATAAGGGCCGCGAGTGGGTAGGTCCCCCAGAATTCGGTGGCCAGGTTGCCACCCACACAGTGGGCAGGTTGTAATGACGTGACATGGTCACTGGACCTCTCTCAACCAATAAGCGAATTTCATGACTCCGTACATCGCCGCGGTTTTGGTGTAAGGACCACTTTTATGCTGTTACATTAAAACAAGAGGAAGTGAAAATAAATGGAGAAAGATTTGGGAGAGTTGTATTAGCGAACGTTTCGGTGCCAGCGTGTTTCTTCCTGGGATTTTCTTTTACAAAGGAAACTATCATTAACAGATGAAGCGTCACCACACCTTATCTCAATAAAGAGAACGATAACCAGGAGGTCCGAACTTTTCTCGGCCAATTTCAAAAGCCGAGTGCCCAAAGCCACCGCTTTTCTAATAGGAAGTTCACCGCACTGCTTATGCTACTGGGCCTCGTTTAGTGGCACTAAGAATTTAGTGTTAATATTGTAGTACACTTTGCAATAAAAAAAAATTGAGGCGATAGTTAAGCTTCGTGTTAAGAGTATGACACGCGTTACCGTTAATGGGTTATTGCCGTATATTCCAAATGGGTGATTCCGGAACTTACATTCATAGATTGCTGGGAGTCCTCATACCACTGCTGGCGCATTAGTGCACCGGTTAAGCGATGCGCCGCTGCTCTGTGATGGCAGGTGCTGCCATCGGTGGGGGCTTGCGAGACCCAGGTTGCTCTTCCCGAACAACCTCTCGCGAGCACTCATTAATTTGACTGCCCTCTTACACCGTGATCAAGATGCGCACAATCCGTGTACAGGCTGTGATGCCGTCACAAGGTCACGTCACCTAGGTGGCCTATTTAGGTTGCCCAAGCGGCCGAGGCTTCAAACAGGGACGCCACCGACGCCGCACTAATTTTTCCGACATGGGGCACTAACGCTGCTCTGTTAAAATGATTTCAAAGCCACTCAATAGCTCGACTATCCTCGGAGCTGCACAGAAAGGGTGGGATGCATACACGACTGAAAAGCCTACAAATTCTAGGAAAATAATGCTTTCAGCTACTTTAATTTCTTCGACTTCAACCACGAGCCTCATTGCACTGAACATCCAGAATACAGCGAGAATAACAATATTTGGCATGCATCAAGTATTTTCTATGGCTGTCAGAACTATTCGGGACGAGCGAGGGAGCAATACCATGAGCCGCATTTTGCAGCGCGCAGGAAGAGTAGCAAACTACCACCAACATGATGGCGCAGCATCCCATCCCACTCTCTTTTCCAACGACCATGAAATGAAAATATCGCTGTTGAGTTCAGGGTTCGCTTCCTTTTGGCAGCTGGAAGTTGGCGCTAGTAGGTGTGCTGAAGGCGAATGATATGTTTGACTTAAATATGCAGGGAGGCACTGCTCTACCAGAGGTACTTAAAAGAAGCTCTGCTTATTCTACGAAAGTCGGGAAGGGTTAGGTAGGCTAGCTGCAGAGCGAAAAGGCAGATAAGTAGGTATTCTGATAAAGACCCGCCTTGCTTGGAACAGAGTAAAAAAAATAGAGGAGCGTATGGGAATAAAATGAATATGGCAATGCGATATGTAGTGTTCGATAAAAATTGTTTACTCCACATAAAGTGCAAGGGAGTAGGCAGGTTTGTTTTGGGTGCACATTCCAACAGCTGCCACGGTGGGCTTTTCAATTAATGACTGGTCGCTCGGGAATAGGAACCCGGGTCGCAAAAGGCCCACCACTGGGAGCACCTGCCCTCGGAATTGGCGCATCGCTTAAGGCGTATGAAGACTCTCAGGAGTCTATTATTATAAAGTAGAAAATTACTTCCTGCCTACATAGAAATTAACTAAACACGCTGTCGCGTCATTACCTTAAAGCAGGTAACAAATGCCGTGTCCAATTTTTACTCTATGCTGACTGATCATTTCACTCGGCAAGCCTGAGGCGCTTTCGGACACCTTCATTCAACCTCAATTTTTTTATTACTCTTCCACCAATAAAAAATATTACTCTTGCACTCATGCGCCACGTGATGCCACTGTCCGTGGTCCAGGGTCTCACCATCATCAGCCTGACTACGGCCACTGCAGGGCAATGGCCTCTGCCATGTCTCACCAATTAACCCTGTCCAAGGTATACAAACAATCAAACATATGTCCCGGAAATGACGGCTCAGCCTTTGAAAGGTGCTGCGGTATGATATTTGAGCCCACGTGTACTCCTGCACCTATTTGTTTATGCACTAGAGCATCAAGACAATAGCGAACTAGAAAACTTAAGCAGTTGCAGGAAAATGAAGAGATCTTGGGTAAGCGAGGCGCGGCAGCGGAGGCAGTGGACCGGCAACAACGCTTATTCTTTCATCTTGAATCGCAGACGCCTACTGCCCCGAGCGCTATCAGCTGATAGTGAGGACCACCGGACTGCCTGGGCTGATTTCCGGCCAACAAAAGGACCCCTGCATACCTGCGACATCACGTGGTGGACATCACGTGGCACTGCATCACAGCACTGCTACGTCGCCTGGCTGTAAAAGGACTGCGACATCGCAATCCTGGTCATTTGGCAGCGGAGGCAGTGGACCGGCAACAACGCTTATTCTTTCATCTTGAATCGCAGGTTTGAGCTGTCATTTTTGTATCTTTTCTTTTGCACTGTCCTCTGCCCTGCCTCTGCTGCCGGTGACGTTTTTGATACGTGTAGTGCTTTGCGTGCTGTTTGCGACATGACAGAAATTGCTGACCTAAAGCGTGAATTCCGAAAGGAACTGAGGGAGCTAAAAAATAGCCTAGAGTACATCAACAAAGACTACGAAGAAATGAAACAAGAGTGCGCCGAAATAAAAAAGGAAAATGCTGCACTTAAAGAATCTCATGAAGAATTGCTACAGGAGCTTGAAAATCTGAGAAAACAGGTGCACGACAACTCTGTTAGAGTAACTGAACAAGATCAGTATTCTAGGATCAAGAACATTGAAATAAAGGGTGTACCGTGTGAGGATAATGAAAACCTAGAAGAGCTGCTTGCTAAAGTGGGCGACGCAGTGGGTGAGCCTATAGATAGGCAGGATATCGAGGTGTGTCATCGTGTTCCTGTTTGGAACGACGCCGAAAGCAAGAACATTGTTGCCGTTTTCAACAGCCATGCGAAACGAAACCAAGTGATTGACAAGGCACGCAGCAAGGAACTAAACACCAAAGACCTAGGATTTTCAACCAAGGCATCGGTGTTTGTGAACGAACACCTTTGTCCTCAGCTTAAGTTTCTGCTAGGAAAGACTATCGCAAAAAAGAAGGCAATGAGCTGGCGTTTTGCATGGGCAAAAGGCGGCAAAGTTTTCGCGCGGAAAACGGAGACATCTCGTGTCATCCGGATTTCATGCGAAGCTGATTTGGAAAAGATTGTGTAAGCACCTCTTGCGCTACTCAGTGCATCTTCTTTCCCCGTGCTGATGAACACACCGAAAAATATCGCTTGCCCGAAAGACAGTGCGCACCTTGCCTTTCTACATTTTAATGCGCAGTCTGCAAGGAACAAACACGATGAACTAACAACATTTTTTGATGAATTTAGGTTCAATTTTCATATGATAATGGTAACCGGAACATGGTATAAAACGCAAGAAGAAGTGCTTTGTCTACAAGGCTACAGGAGTTTCTACCTAAACAGACCCTGCAGGCGTGGTGGGGGAGTAATGCAGTTGATATCAGAACAGTTGCCATGCGTAGTGCTCCCCGACTTCACAGCCATTACTCCCGATTACGAGACTCTGACGCTCCAATGCAAGCAATCTATATTTGTCGTTACTTATAGGCCGCCAGATGGGAATACTGATCAATTTTTTGCCTACTTAGAAAGGCTCCTGAATTTCGCGTGTTTGAATAAACTGCACATTACCATCGGTGGTGACTGCAACATTAACATGCTTCAGCCTACTCTAAACTCGCAACGTATGTGTCTGCTTCTGGACACTTTTCATTGTTCAACCGTTATAACAGAGCCTACACGCATCACTTGTCACTCTGAAAGTCTTCTTGACATATTCATCACAAATAATCCGGAAGGCTGTATCAAAGCCGGCGTTATAACGGCAGCTCTGGGTGATCATTTGCCTATTTTTATGTTTTGTAAGCCCGGTGAGCTATGTAAAAACTTCGAAAAGCCTTGTGAATCATTTGTAGTTCAAGAAATTAATGAAAAAACGCTTGAACGTTTCCGAACTGCAGTTGAGGAAATTGACTTTACATCTGCGCTTGAGTGTACTACTGCTGATGATGCCTACGACATATTCTTGGGTTTGCTTAAACGTGCTTACACAGATTGCTTTAAGTACAAATCTGTCAAAAAACGCAAAAAATGTCGGAAACCATGGCTCACTGACGAATGTATTAGAATGATTAGTGAAAAAAATGCGATGTATTTTCAGTTCTTGAAAACAAAAGACCCCCATGACTTCATATCATTTAAGAAATACAGAAACAGCGTAACAAAAGTGCTACGCAACTCCAAACACACTTATTTTGAAAATCTTTTTGGTCGCGTTGCAACTGGGGGAGACGCTCTCTGGCGTGAATTAAACGAACTTTTAAATCGCAATACGCACGAAAGTGGAGACCTCGAAATTAGTGTCAATAATCAAAGTTTTAAAGGAAGAGAACTAGCAAAAAAGTTTAATGAATACTTTACGACTTTAGCGAACAGTGACCATGATGATAAAGCATCGTCCTACTTGGGTCTACCGAATGCCCACACTGCTTTTTTTGATCCAGTTACTCCAGATGAAGTGTATTCTATTTTTATGTCTTTGAAGAATAGCAAAGCGCGTGATATTGATGGCCTTCTTATCCGCCCCATAAAGTTTGTGCTCGAGCTCCTGGTACCTGCTCTCACACATATTTTCAATACATGTTTGACTACTGGTGTTTTCCCACAAAAAATGCAGCTAGCCAGAGTCACTGTTCTGTTTAAGTCGGGAGACAAAAATGAGTTTTCAAATTATAGGCCTATTTCTGTGCTGCCTGTCATATCAAAAGGATTGGAGAAAGTCATCTGCAAAAGAGTTGTATCGTTCTGTGATAAGCATTCTATAATATCCATCCAGCAGTTTGGTTTCCGACAAGGTATGTCAACAGAACTGGCCCTTCTCACACAAAAGGAATTTATTATTAAAGGTTTCGAACAACGAAAATTAACACTAGGCGCCTTTGTAGATTTCTCCAAGGCATTTGACAGAATTAACCACACAACCCTATTTTCTAAGCTTGAACATTACGGATTCCGTGGAATACCTCTTGCCCTTTTACAATCCTATCTGTCCGCGAGACAACAAAGCGTTTCACTAAAAGAGGAGTCGTCAGCTCTACGCAACATATCTTGTGGGGTGCCACAAGGTAGTATATTAGGACCCATTCTTTTTACTATCTATATAAATGATATAGTAACAATAAGCAACCAGGCATTCTTTGTAGTCTATGCCGATGACACAAGTTTCTTTATTCAGTCAGAGGACGCTAGTGAATTATCGTCTTTAGGTAATATTACATTTAGTAAACTGTTAGAATGGGGTAAAGTAAATTCATTAGAAATAAATACGAAAAAAACCAAGGCTGTCCTATTTCGACCTGCGCAAAAAATTCTTGATTACGGTATTTGTTTAAAGATAGGCCAAGAAAAAATAGATACTGTACGTGAGGTGAAAACCTTAGGTGTAGTATTTAATGAACATTTAAATTGGGATGCACATGTAACAAATGTGCTTCGCAACTTGGCCAAGGCCTGTGGCGTTCTGTGCAGACTTCGTTACATTGTCCCACCTAAGATAAAGCTAATGTTATATAATGCCTTATTTACCCCACACATCAATTACTGTAGCCTTGTTTGGGCAACGACATCAAAGGCGAACATACACCGGCTATTTTTAATGCAGAAGAAAGCAATCCGTCACATTGCAGGCTTACCGTATGATGGCCATACAATAGAGCTTTTCTCAACATATAATATAGTCCCTGCAGTACATCTATACAATTTAAACTTAAGTATGAAGTATAAAATCTCGTTGGCAAAATCCAATACATGCTTTCTCTCGCTTTGCCATCTCAGACAATCTTGGGATGTTCCTTACAACATAAGACACAGAAACATTTGGCTAGTCCCCTTTTCGCGCACAAATAACGGTTTTAATAGATTGGAAAATCGCTTGCCAGTATTATTAAACACACTTCAAGACACAGACATGGACATAAGAACAGCGTCAAGACCCGCACTCGTTAAATATTTTAGGAATCTAACAGTATGAAGCAATAGATTAAGGATTGGCATTTTCATGTTGTAATTAATGAAACATTTCTGTATAAATACATTTGTCTTTGTTTCAGATATCATTTTTGAAGTATGCACATGTTGTATAAATTTTTGTGTATAGAGTTTTTATATATATATATGTGTGTGTGCGTGTGCTGACTCAGTATAATGTTTTCTTTTGTACGCGCGTAAAATATTATTTGATCGTATTTTGTGCTGTAGTGCAAGAACTTCTGCAGAAACTAATCTAATCATTGTGTGTAAATTTTTGTGTGATTTGAAACCGCTGTACGCTGCCATCAAAGGGGGCAAGGGCCTTAGTCAAGCTGCTTAACTAGCAGCTTTTAGTCCTTGCCCTCACATTTTTTCTGTAACAGGATAAATGTGGAATAAATGAAATGTGGAATGTGAATACTTGCGTACTTGACGCCAATTTAAAAATGGGCGGTGGTTTAGCTCTGGTTAAACCTGGAGTGACGTAATAGCTACAGCTGGCCGAGTGTAACTTGGCCACGTGACGAACCACGTGATCAGCCATGGCGCCGCGCCGCCCGCAACTGCTCCGCACCACGAGACCAACCACGTGACAGCGTGGCGGCGCAGCCACGGCGTGGCAGCGCAGTCACGCTGAAGGCTCGAAATGCTACCGTAATGTAGCTATCGCTACAAAAGCGCAGAAAGAATGCACGGGAGTAATACTTAACCCCAACTGTTTTTTTTTTTTACTCCAGGAGCTAAAATGTTTGTGTTTTCAAATAGGCGCTTTAGTTTCCGTGCTCGCGTTTTAGTTGCCGCTATCAGTCTTATGTTCCCATGCGCAAAGTACTGATTATAATATAAAATCATACAGCCATGGTAGAAACACTTCGTACTCTAAGATCTGAGTGCTTAGGGAGCCTTTGAGCGTCTGTGACGGTGCCTTAGTCCAGAGGGGAGAAGTGGAGGGTCTTTCCCAGCCGCAAGAAAGTTCAAGCTTCAGGAAAACCCCAAATCTCGGTCTGAAGTGCTGAGAAAAACACGCTACTGCCTGAGCACCTTTAAGCAAGTCTGTTAGGCCGATCGGTAATTGTTTTTGAACAAGATATTTTTTTTTACCGGGCCATTTTCTGATGCTTAAATTATGTACGCGAGTCACTAAATGTTTTAGAGATTTCTATAAATTCCATTCCTGGCCGTAATGATTTCTCGCTGTGAGAAAAATGTATGCGATTATCGTTCTATTCAAAATAGGGTGCGTAACCGTGCTGTCCATCATTGGTATATGATGGCTGAGTGCTGTGTAGTCCTATTCGAGACGGCAGCTTGCCACCTTCGGTATTACATTTTCCATTTTCGCTTCCATTTTAGAGAAGACCCCAGCTTGGCTTTGGCAGGCTCGAGTGGACAGTTCCTTCATGCTAGAAGCAAATAAATCTAAGGTAAAACTAGTATGTATAAACCAAAGAGGTATTAACTCACACATCAACCGCGAAAATGCTCACGGTGGAGGTATGTCACCTAAAGTTCCTGTGGTCAGCGCAGCCATGAGATCACCTCAGTGTGTCATAAGTATCCAGGTGAATGAAGAAAAGTGAATGCTTTAGAATGGCTTCAAGAGTGCTTTTCAAACATACATCGTAACTACCCCTCTGTGGGAGCGCGACATCAACTGTAAGCTCAATACTCTTCCCTCGCAAGTGTAGGCGCCCGTCGAAAGGTCAAGAGCAACACAGAACCACAAAGGCTACCAGGGGTGATATCATCCTGATCATTATCTCAAAATAGCTCAATCGATTCGTGCCAGGTGCCGTTTTATTAAACACTTGCTATTTTCCTGCCTTGAATACAGGAACGGCATTATCGACTCGGACCATTATTTCGAAGTTCTGCGAGGAAAACGTGCTGTCGCTTTGCTCGAAAACTGCATTCTGCGGAACGATGGAGTTGACAGCTTGGCCGCATTGCAGCGAGCGCCAGCCGGGATCTTAATTCGGCCTCTAGGCGCATACCGAGGAATATGATTGACGTCTCCATTTCCGCAGCAGTTATTGGGGCGAGTGGCTTCTTTCGAACTACGTAAGCTCTTGCTGGAGTCTTCATTTATTTATAACTCGTGGGTGGCGCTGATAATGTAGACACTGAGGTAGCGTTAAGGTTTTCGTGCATGACCTAGCTTGAAAACCTTGTGAAAACTGCCTTTGCTTAGTGCAGCTGCTTCGCTAAGTCGCCGTCAGCAGACAAACAGGGCGTGTATGCTGGGGCTCATGGTATGCTTTGGGGGCCCGGGATTAAGTGCAGGACGCTATCAATGCCAATTCGCTTTACATGTTTCGCAGCACGGATTAGTAGCTTGAGCACCGGCAATGTATATGGGAAGTTTTGGGTTCGATCTCCCTTCCGGAACTGCCCGATATTCGTGGATTTTATAGTGGTGAGACGTTCTCTCTTCTGGTCGTAAACTTCTCTTCGGTATCCCCTCTATGAGAATGGTTCTTTGAAACTATCTCGGAACTAAGAAATAGGTTAACGATGGCGCTGTTTAGACATGCGTGATAGTTAACACCAATGGAGATTTTGTTCAAGCACAAGGCGATGCCAAAAGAAATGTTAAAGCGAACAAAGAGTTGTTCAGCTAAGCTCGGTGACACCAAGGAGTCACGCGCATTTTCACGCCCACAACAGAAACTCAGCGAGTTAGGTGCGTCGCGTTAAAATTTAAAAAAAAATTGGGGGAAATTTCCTGCAATCTGTAGCGATTTCTCGCCATCACGAATACGTTTGAGGGATTTCGTGGAAACGCTCGATATAAGTTCAACAGAATAGCATTGTTTCCCGCCTTGCCTCGTAAAAAGTGGGATCTATCAGCCGCAACTGTTTCGTGAGGCTGTGGATCTGTGTACGCGTTCAAGCAAAGGCAGACCCGCATGGAGGCAGTCAGGACGAAACGGTGGGCACTTTAGACCGACGTGTGCCCCCTGCGGAATCTCTGACCGAGGCCGGATTCTCCTGCCCAAAACTGACTCCCCCCCCCCCCCCTTGATCTAATATTCCCCGGGAATGGTTGCGTGCCCGTCCCGATAGCCGGACCCTCTTTGGCGTCGTCCACGTGGGTAACAACGTAATTGCCACGGGGCAGAGTTTCAACTTCTGCGCGGCTGCATCTTCTTCGCCGTCAGGCTGCAAACCAGATCCGTACGGTGCTTCTTCCAGCACCGAGACCAGAACTCTGAGTCTACTCAAAGACACACACGTAAAGGAAAGCAGACAAGATCTAGCACTAACTCGTAAGGCGGGAAATCATGGAACCAAAGTGGCTGTTAAAACATAGAAAGTCTGTCATGGTTGCTTCTGTTCTGTCTTCACAAGAAAAACATCGAAGACAACAGCAGAGCTTCGTCAGAAGCCTGGAGCAAAGCCAAAAGCAAAAAAATAATGACAAGATGACGTAGGAAATGTAATTGGACATCTGAGCCATCGATGCTGCCCCCTTGAAGGCGTCAGAAATGTGCCAGTGTAGGTTCGTAATCGGTATGTTGAATAATCTCGCCTGCTTGGAGCGATGCTTTAAGCGCTCAACTTTCTTCATGTAATCCTTGCTACTCCCCCAGAGTGCATGCTCTGTTTCACCTTATTGCTTTCCGAAGATTGGCCTTTACTTTTCCTTGCCTCTTGCCTCGCAAAGGATGGTTTAAAATAGAACGCGCGCATTTTAGTTTATTATTAATTAATCTTGTTTACTCGCATAATGTGACGCGCTCGCGAAATGAACGCTCCCTTTAGTTCTCGTGTCAGAACGTACAGCTTCTTCCTGGCGTAAAAGACATACCTGTGTTTTGAGGTGCGCAGTCCATTGATGAATGCTAGGACGCCCCTTTTGTTCAACGCCGAAATTAGGACGCGATAATATGTTACCTTAACCTGGGTATATTTAACGTGCACGTACATAGTGATTCCGGTTAGAAAAAAAATTAAACGAACAGAGTAGATATTGCGCTGGAAGGACTTTCGAAAGCACTACTATTGAGAGGTTTTCTCAGTATTAGTTCTAAACATGGTAAAGTCCTAACATTGCAAATTTCAGAACTGGATTTTCTTGCCTACTGATCCGGAGTTCCCGGGTTCGAACCCGGCCGCGGCGGCTGCGTTTTTATGGAGGAAAAACGGCAAGGCGCCCGTGTGCTGTGCGATGTCAGTGCACGTTAAAGATCCCCAGGTGGTCGAAATTATTCCGGAGCCCTCCACTACGGCACCTCTCTCTTCCTTTCTTCTTTCACTCCCTCCTTTATCCCTTCCCTTACGGCGCGGTTCAGGTGTCCAACGATATATGAGACAGATACTGCGCCATTTCCTTTCCCCAAAAACCAATTATTATTATTATTTATTCTTGCCAATTCCATCTACATGTTTCATTTAGAGTGGAATTTTTAATTCTCAAAAGTAAACGTTGCGTAGGAATGACGCGTGCTCTTGGCTACGAAAATAAGCTGTTCATTCTCAGCCGCTAAAAAGACCGCACTATTTGAGAAAATTAAACAGCTGAGCATATCTCATATTGTTGCGTTATATTGCTTATCCGGATATCCCGTTTCTAATCTAGAGGCCGCCTGCCTTAACGCCACCTAATAGTAAAAAGCTTTAGTTTATAATAGCCACTCTGGTCATCGTGTATCTGCACTGTTCATAAACTGATGCCTACGGATTTGCTAATCTGAATAAAAAAGAAAAATTACCGCAGTAATTTTTTTCTGGCCAAGAAAATAAGAAGCTTCGGGGGCAATAAATCTGTATCAAATCTTCCCCAATTCTCTGTGTTGTGTCCTAACACATTCTCTGTGTTGTGCCCATTACCTATATAAAAATTAATGTGGATTAGCTCAGCTAATCCACTATATACAAAGCGAAAGGTGGCGTACAATGTGTTCATTGGCGTTGGCGTTGACATCGTTCTAGACGGCAGTGGTTATGATGAAAGGAAGGGCGCCTAACTGGCTCCCTGGATATGCGAACGCCTCATTCGTGCTTTTTTTACATGTGGCTGTGGTAAGAGAGAGATGTGGCCTTAATGCATTAGCGCTGACAGCGCTGTGGCTGACAAGCGGCACTGCAGCAATAGCTAGGCCGCAGCGTTCATATGGTGACCAATCTCTCGCGATCAAGATTAACTGCATGCCACCTCTCATAGTGGCAGGGAGGGCGCGCTACCTATCCAGTGTGCGGAACGCAATCAAAGCTGGCTTTTGCAGTTGGACACCAACGCCATGTACATGAAAGCGAGATTGAGGTTTCCACTGAAACACGGAGCCGGTTGTGCGCCTTTTCTTCCGTAAAAATGAACGGCATTTGCAAAGTTGTCAACGCCAATGAACTGTATGAACGCCGGTGGCTCACTTGTTTTGTTTGGTTTTAGAGGTAAGGAAATTGGACAGTAACAGTCTCACATATCTCGGCGGGCACCCGAACAGCGCCGTAAAGGAAGGGGTAAATGAGGGAGGGAAAGAAGAAAGAAAACACTCAAAATTATTAATAATAATAATATTATTAATAATAATAATAATAATAATATTAATTGGTTCTTGGGGAAAGGAAATGGCGCAGGATCTGTCTCATATCTCGTTGGACGCCTGAACTGTGCCGTAAGGGAAGGGATAAACGAGAGAGTGAAAGAAAGGAAGACAGTGGTGCCGTAATAGAGGGCTCCGGAAGAATTTCGACCACCCGGGAATATTTAACGTGCACTGACATCGCAGAGCACACGGGCGCCTTAGCGTTTTGTCTTCAAAAAAACGCAGCCACCGCGGTCGGGTTCGAACCCGGGAACTCCGGATCAGTAGCCGAGCGGCCTAGCCACTGAGCCACCGTGGCGGGCAAAACTGAAAATTGGAAGTCTTCAGTTTCAGGAAAGTTTGAATTCCAGGAAAGGCGTAGTGAGGCGCGTGTTGTGACGTCATGTGCCTCTTCGGAGCACCGCAATGGTGAAATCGCAAGTTAGAGGCCAGTAAAGCTTTCGCTTGAAAAGAAGCGGAAATTCTTAAAAATCCTTAAAAACCAATATATTTCAGAATGCGCGGAAGAGAATACATTGCCGTTTTCCTCGAGTGGCTTATATACACCACAACGTCGTCCTAGAAGTTAATAAAAAAAGTGGAAGAAACAATTAAGCTCCGCGTTAACGGCATGACGTGATAGCGTTAATGAGTTAATGTCCATACTTGCTCTTTTGGTAATTGTCGACTTCACATTCAGGGATGCTAGGAAGTCCTCACACCTCCACTGGCTCAGTGGTACAGCAGTTAAGCAATGCGCCACTGCCCCGACAGGCGCCTGTTTGATAGAAAGGCAGCCTGCCGAGGTGGTTCAACTGTTAGGGAGCTTACCCACTTACCTGGATTACCCGGGTTAGAAAGCGGCCACTGTGGGCATGTTTCAATAGAGCGGGAACACAAAACGCACCCGTGTGCTTTGCGATGTCAGTGCATGCTTTATCCCCAGGTGCTCGTAATTATACAGATGCCCTCCTCTACGGCATCCCTCTATCTTTCCTCGTTCACTTCCACCTTCCTCTCTTCTCGTACGGCAATGTTGAAGTGTATAACGAGAATATAGATAGTTACCGCGCCCTTGATATCCTGGTAGCCAAGCATTTTCATACCACCGGGGGGGCTTTCGAGACACAGGTTTCTTTTCCCATGCTCCCTTAAACTTCTTGCGCAGCGCCATGGCAGGTAGGTGATGACCGGACTGAATTTAATTGAATTGATTTCATTTACACCTACCACGAGGGGCAGGTAGCTCACAACCCGGTGGGGAGGTTGCCACGTATCATGATCCCCACGTTGAAACGTCCTCTCAAAGTCGCATGATGTCTCTCGACCAGTCATTAATTTAACACCCAGTTGTGACGGAACCATTTCCGCGCAATCCAGCGGGTAGTTTGTGGTGACCTCTCAGGGTCACGTGACCTCTCGCTATTAATAAGTGAATGTGGCATACAAGCTGGAATCTTTTAAATAAGTGGAAGTTGTCTCTTTAAAAAATGCAAATTAGCGAAACCTATTCCTGACATGCCATCCACTAGAGTGCCATTGACAGTGCATGCATCCGCTAAGGAAGCATCATCGAACTCGTCGTTCGTACAAGCTCACTCAGTGTAACACAACATCGTGCAATATATGTGTGAAAATTTGGAAGTCCACGGCACCCCCCCCCCCTCTCCGGACACGTTACCCTCGTGAGCAGTGTGCGAGGGCGCAGAACTGTGTGCAACAGTGTGCACCTCTGACAGTTTTTTCGCTACCCCAACAGGTGGCTGCAGTAGCGGTTAGAGAAAGGCCGAGTATACGGCGGAACAGGCTTTGTCTGCATTTCTTTCTTTCACACTCCGCTCACCTATACAGCGCAACGTGCTTTTTACTGCATAATGTAACAGCAGAGTAGAAATTGTTGATTCCTCCGCCAGTAGTAATTCTAGCCAAGCGTGGACACCGTGGTCACCGACTCAAAGACAGCCTACGGAAGCTTCCACAGTGCGTCAATCTCCTCCGCGGCCGGAGCCATTCTATCCAAGTGCAAACTTCCGGGAAGAGCCATAGAGCTCGTGTGTGTCCCGGCTCGCTGGCAGGTAGCAAGCAACATCATCGCCGACTACCACACCCGAGAAATGTCAATCTGCGCCGAGCACGAGCCGTAAGAGCTACCGCACCCGTTCACCAGCTTTCGGAACATTCCCGGATGTACCGCGAGGAAAGGTGCAGACTGCTAGAACCACCCCAAATTCACCAGGCAACAACAGACGATCCTGCGTCGAGCGCAGGCGGGATGGGAGAAGGGATAACGGAGGGAATGAAAGAAGAAAGGAAGAAAGAGTGCCATATTGGGAGGCTTGGGAATAATTTCGACCACATGGGGATTTTTAACGTGCACTGAATCGCGAAAAACATGGACGTCTTAGCGTTTCGATGGCCACAGCGGTCGGGTTCCAACCCGGAAACTCAGATCAGTAGTCGCGCGCCCTAACCCCTGTGCCACCGCGGCGGATTGGAAATGAAAAGACATTTGGTTCTGGGGGAAAGGAAATGGCGCAGTATCTGTCGCACATATCAGCGGACACCTGAACCGCGCCTTGCGGGAAGGGATAAAGGAAGGCGGGAAAAAGAAAGGAAGAAACAAGTGCGCAGTGCAGGTTTCTGGAATATTTTCGACTACCTGGGGATCTTTAAAGTGCACTGATATAGCACAGCACGCGGGCGCGTTAGCATTTCGCCTCCATCGAAACACAGCCGCCATGGCATAAAGGCACCCTAAATGCATGAAATCCTTGCGAGGTGCCTTTATGCAGTGTATGTAGAGTTTTTGTAGCGAGAGCTACACTGGGCTACCAGTGGAGCATTTCGTGGTACATGGGAGAGGAAAATTGTGCGCATGCGCCGTTACCATGGGAACCGAAGAGTAGCAAATTGCGGCGTGAGCTTCGCCGTGGCCGGGGCCACGCGCCCGCTCCACCATAAAAGCCGAGCGTGACGTCATGCCGATGGGCAGTTGTGCGCATGCGCCGATACCAGAGAAACCAGACAGCCGCCACAGCTGCGCCGCGTTCTTCATCGCCGCCTCGCCGCCTTGCCGCATGCCACACCCGAATCCTGCGTCGCATGCGCAGGACTGCGTATAAAAGGTGGAGATGTAGTGGGCTCCTGTATCATTGTCCCGTAGAGTATCTGCTACGGGTCCAATTGGACTTATTTTTGGAAATGGGGCGGAGAGTTTGAACGATGCTTCACTCCCGCCACCGGTTGGCCCGGTATTGCACTGCCTCCGGGATCGGCCTTGTCTTTAGCGCGTCTTTACTATCCTGTCTTTCTATCCCCTCTTTCAACTCTCCTACTATCTGCACGTGGTAGCGATTGTGGCTCTTCTTGAACCAGTTAGCAGGCCTGTGCACTTTCCTTTTCTTTCTTCCTGACAACTATCTATCTGGGTTCCTGTATCACAACGTTTCACATACATGCAGAGGAGAGTCGAGCCGCTGCTAAACGGTGGTATAGACAAGAGAAGATTAAATCTTCTGATCCTGAGGTTGTCGCCTTGTAGTTGGTTTGAATCAAATATAAACGCTGGAGTCTGTGTACGTGAACCAAAGTATCACCGCTGTCAGAGACCTCCCTTCGTTCGTGGTGAATAATTGTGAAGCCTACTGTGTTCCGCTTCTGGAAAGCGGCATTATATCCAAGGAGTTTTCGTGGCACCGGAAGCATCTGTCAAGCAGACGGTTGATGTGACTGCCACGTGTATACCAGCCTGAGGCACGGTTTCACAGTTATGTGTGAGAGGAAACAGCACTCTCCTAGTCAGTTTATGAAAGTAAAGTTTCGCTAATTTATCTTCGGAACCTGACGTCCGGACTACACAATGGGGAATTACTATGGAGTTTCTATACTAAGGAGTCTCTACATAATCGAAATACTGTATCAATAAAATTGAGATTGCTGCATGTTACTTCAGAGATCATCGGGCAGTCTTCGTCTCTGTCAATCAAACTGAATAAAATATGTGTATACCCAATGTCTCCCATTGCTAAACATACAGTGACCACAACAAGCTCCGCCAGGGACACGTACCTCTCACTTCGTACATCCTGGCATAGCCAAGCTAAGGCACTGCCAATTTTTTTTCGTTGTTTCCTCTCTTTCTAACGAAGAGGTTCAAGCTTTGTCCCTTGCGACCATTTCGTGTATTTGAGGTGCCTTTATGCAGTGTATTTAGGGTTTTCTTTTCTTTGTTTCCTCTCTCTCTAATGAAGAGGTTCAAGCATCAAGGCACCTCAAATACAAGAAATCCTCGCCGTTAACAGAGCTTGAGGCACGAGAGCTCGACTGAACTCAGAGCGCCGCGTACAACGGGTATCTTAGTGCTTCAACCGCAACTGCAGACACTCGGCCATCTAGCTGCGCTCCCCATAACCCTGCACTCCCGTTCCACTGTGCGGGAACGCCATCTGCGCGTTCATAGCCGGGAGCTTACTTCTCCTGTGCTTCCCTCCATTGCTTTGCGGATGGATGGATGGAAAACTTTATTAAGCAAGCGAGTTTGGACCGTTCAAGGTCTCAGGGCCACCGCACAGCCATCACATTACGCGCATGTGTCCAGGCCACGTAGGGCCATGGCACTGGCACCCCGGTTCACACAGCGAAGTTGCGTGTCCGGGTCCTGCGATGCAAGGAGGGCCTCCCATTCCTCCCATGTACCGATGGCGGGCTGTCCCTGCGGGGGAGGATCGGCAGGGCAGCCGAAGAGGATGTGGTCCAGGGTGGCGTGCGGAGCTCCGCAGAGAGTGCACTCTGGGGAAACATGGCGGAAGTAGGAGAGACGCTGAGGGGTAGGAAGAGTTCGGGTCTGGAGTCGCCTCCAGAGGATTTGTTGGGAGTGGGATAGGTGGGGGTGGGGAGGGGGATAGAGTCGACGGGCAAGGCGTGCTTGTTGAGTTAATTCTGAAAACGTGTGTGCCCGCTCCCTCGAGAAATCCCGGCTGGGGTCGCCATTTGCCCAGCAAATAAGTCCTCGGGCTATGTTATCGGCGGCCTCATTTCCGGGATTGCCAGAGTGAGCCGGCACCCACACGAGCTCAATACGCCTATCGGGATTTAGGGTGCACATTCTCAATATCTGCCACGCGGGGGGATGGACGCGTCCGCGGGCGAAGTTAAGAACGGCTGTTTTGGAATCGCTAAGTATATAAGCCGCATTGGTTTCGGCAATGCCTATTGCTATAGCTGCTTCCTCTGCTTCTTCCGGGGTACAAGGGGGGTCTATGAAATGGGTAAATGGGGGGGCTGTTGGATGGTAAGCCACAGCTACTGAACGGTCAGGACCACATGCGGCGTCCACCCAGCGCACATCCTCTGAAGTGCCATATTCTTTATGAAGAGCTTTGGCTCGCGCGACGCGGCGGGATTGATTGTATTCAGGGTGGACATTCTTAGGAAGGGGTTTCAGGATAAGCGCGGTGTATGGCGCGAGGGAGAGAGATGAAGTCTGTCGTTTGGGCCGGTATGCGAATTCCCAGAGAATCCAGTATATATCGTCCGGTTTCCGTGCCAGCCAGACGAAGGTACTGTGTGTAGCGATGGGCATCTATAAGTTCTTGTATAGTGTTGTGCATTCCTAATTTGAAGAGCCTGTCCGTGCTAGTGCTCTTTGGTAGGTTTAGCGCTGCTTTGGTAGCCATGCGGATTAGAGCATTGATCTTGTCTTTATCCGCACAGGAGAGGTTCAGGTAAGGAGTGGCGTAAAGAATGCGGCTAAGCACAAAGGCATGCAGCACCTTGAGATTGTCTGCTTCGTCTAGACCGGCTCGTGAATGTGAAACCCTTCTAAGAAGATGGATGACGGAGTAAGTGGACTGTTTTAGTGCTTTCAGGGTAAGGTTGTTTTCCCCCGTGTCCTGTAAATGCAGGCCAAGAATGCGGAGGGTAGGTGTTTGCGGTATGAGAGTGTCATGCAGGTAGATCGTGATGGGGGAGGTAGGGACGCGCCGCGGGCGGATTATGAGGAGTGCCGACTTTGTGGGGGAGCATTCAAGCCCAATGTTTGCCGCGTGAGTAGCTATAGTTGTGGCGGCTTCCTGAAGGGTCAATTCTATGTCGCCATCCGAGCCGTATGTGGTCCAAACCGTTATATCATCCGCGTAAAGAGTGTGTCCTAAGTGCGGAATGCTGCTGAGAGCCTTTGCCAGGGGGATGAGGGTGAGGCTGAAGAGGAAGGGAGATAACACCGCTCCTTGCGGGGTACCAACATTACCAAGTGTGAAGGGGGGGGGGGGGGGGGGTCTGGATATCATCTATATGCAGTGAGGCTGTGCGACCGTTTAATAAGGCCCGAATATAGTTGTAGGTCTTAGGCCCCAACTGCAGCTCTTGGATGCCCTGCAGGATGGCGCTGTGCGTAACTTTGTCGAATGCTTTGGTGAGATCGACTGCCAGGATTGCTCTGGTGTGATGTAACATGTCATTGAGGATAGGAATGAAAATTATTTTCCCGTGCTTCCATTCAGCGGGAGCGCCCCCATTTCCCAGAACTCATTGAAGTAGTCGGTGAGAAGGGAAATTGAACGGTCATCTATATTTCTGAGCATGACATTTGTGATTTGGTCCTCCGCAGGGGTTGAGTTTCGGAGCTTGATAAGGGCTGCTCTGACTTTAACCTCCATAATGGGGGCGTCGAGGGAGGGTTGATCGGGGCCTACATAGTCGGGATATGATACAGCTTGGCCCACAGTGGTATAAGTTGATTGTAGTTGGCGTAACAGTGCTTGATGATTTTGACGATTTTTATGGGTAAGTCTTTTGAGTGTAAGCCGTGTTTGCTTTTTAGATTCAGTGGGGTCTATCATATGCCGTAGAAGATGCCAGGCCCTGGTGAAGGAGAGATTACCGCGTAATCCGTAACATAATTGGTGCCAGTTAGATTTACTGAGTGCGGCACTGTGCTCTTCTATTTGTTTCTGTAGTTGCGCTAATTTTAGCTTAAGTTTCCGATTTTGCTTCTGGGTTTTCCAGCGTGTGAGGATACTGCTCTGAGCTTGGAGTAGGTGCGCTAAGCGACTGTCTGCAACGGGAGTCTCGGGGGTGGCGTCTAATGTTTGCGTGAATGCCTGGACATCGTGTTTCAGCTCTGTCATCCATGTGTGGAGGTTAAATGGGGATTATAATGTTTTGGCCTCTCTGTGCTTCCGAAGATTATCCCAGCTGGTAATTCGGACACGGTAGTTTTTAGCTTTTTTGGAGAAATCAAGCTGTATAGTTATGATATAATGATCACTGCCCAGGGCCTCATTTGTGTTTGTCCACACCGGTGTGGGAAGGTTGCGACCAAAAGGAAAATCTGGGCTTGTGTCGACAGTGACACTATTGCCAATTCTTGTAGGTGTGCTCAGAACATTATATATGGACAGGCCGTGCATCTGAAGGGTGTTGCGCAATTCCGCTGCTCTCTTGTTAGTGCGGGTGTACCCCCAGTCTACATGTGCGCAGAATACCCTAATATAATGAGAGGTTCCTTTTTGCAGCGTTGGAGGCGGCTTTAATTAGAGAGATTAAATCTGAGACCGGTTGCCTCGGAACGAGGTAACAGTTGAGGATGAAGAGGGGATTAGATCTGTGAGTGGAGGGGATTAATTCTAGGAATGTGTGAGCTACCGGAGAGGTTAGTACATGACAAGTGTATGGTACAAAATGTTGGAGATACGTGGTAACCCTGGGGTCTGGAGTGGTGTCAGAGGGTACCAGAGCGTATCCTGGCAGCGATAAATTTGTGCCAGCATCCTGAAGTGCTACTATATCAGGGGGTGTGGAGGAAGCAGAGAGGAGCTGCTGCAGAGGGTCTCGTTTGCGACGAAACCCCCTGCAGTTCCATTGTAGGATGCTTAATTGGAGATTATTGCCCGTCAACTGGGCCATGCTGGAGGGTGGGGGGGTGGAGGATGGGAGCAGCTATGGGGTTGCTAGCTGGGAGATGTGAAGACATTCCAGCAATTATTTGTGGAATTTGTTGGAGAATGGCAGTGGTTACTTGACCGATAATAGTTTCTGTAAGCTTAGTGATGGCGGCTTCAATGTAATTTTGAGTCTGAGCCAGAATACTGGCTTCGAGCTGTTGGGCAAAGGTTTGTAATTTAGAATCCATGTCTGGAGTGTCGTCTGGTCTGCGTTTCTTTTGTGGAGGGGGTGTGGAGGGTTGGGGTGTAGGTGAATAGGTTTGGGGTGTTGGTGAAGGAGTGGGTGGAGAAACGGTAGGATGGAAAGAATTAATGGCTGCCCTAAGATGCCTTACCTCTTCCCGCTATCTCTTCCTCCCGCTGTGAGGTTTGGGGTGTACTGGTGGGTTTGGTCCAGGCTCGCTGGCGATCTTGATGAGGCACTAGCGGTGGAAAGTCCTTTGGCGTGGGCACTGGTTGCTTGGGTTTCAGCGCGGTCTGTCTACGAGGTGGAGGGGTCCTGGCTTTGCACGAGCCGGTACCGGTAAGGTGGGAACCACCACAAAGAATGCAGCTTGGTGTGCATGGGGTCTCTTGAGGGGTGTGCTTCTCGCCACACCGCGGGCAGAGTCCAGCCTTCGGGAGAGGGCACACGTCGTACCTGTGTCCAGGCTTCCTGCAGTTTGTGCAGGCATCGGGGCTACCCTTGTATTTGGTGCAGCGGTGTACCACACACATATATTTAATTGTGTGAGGCACGGGACCTGAGGCAAAAGTTATTAAGATGGACGCTGTTTTCCCCATGCGTCGGGCCGCTATAATGTTAGCGTCCGGGTTTCGGTACTGTAAGTCAGTCAGGATTTGCGCTGGTGTTTCATTCCAGTAGGCCCGGGAAATGACGCCCTTGACTGCCGCTGGAGGGGCCGCGATGTACGCGGCTACCGGGTATTGTTGTCCAGCTAAGGTAATTTGTTGAATTTTGACCAATGCCAGAGCTGTTGCCTCCGCTACCGTCGCCTCTGTGAAGGTGTTGTTGGTTGGGTGGATTCTTATGTGCAACTCGCCAATCACTGAACAGCTGAGAGTCGAGTGAAGTGCCTGCAGGATACTGGGAGCCGGGATCTTCTCCAGGGAGAGGCCGCCTCGCGGGCGAAAAACGACTCTGATGGTTCCCGCCGGCAGTGCGGCGAGTTGCTTACTTCTATGGACGACGGCGCGCGTCATGCGTAGGAGCTGCGGCGTCTCCTTGAACGCACTTCGGGTGTTCCCAGATGCAGCGTCCGGTGGCGCGCCGGCATTGCTGGCGCTTGGTTTAGGTTGAACGAAGGCCGATACCGGGTGTTTTTGGGGCGAATTCGAATCCGTGGTCCGATTACGGTATGCATGGAGCACAGTTTTCCACTCACCAGGGTGGCAGTCCAAGGGGTTCAAGGTCTCTCCATCCACGGGCTCCTCCATGGTTGTTGGGGAGGGAGGAACGCGGCGCACCGGCGAGGCTCGCCTCGATGAGGCGAGGCTTAGCGCAGCGACGTGGCTGCCAGAGACATTTTCAAGAGGTAGCTCACCGAGGTCATTGGGCACATCCAAAAGATGGTAGCGATTGGGGTCCGTGAACCTTCCAGGATCCGTTGAGGGCCTTGGTGGGTCCTTGAAAGGACTTAGCTGGGCACAGGAACCAGAAATTGGCGGAGCCGATAATAAACGCGTCCGCTCACTCGGGCCCCCTAGCGGCCGTCCTCTGCTTTGCGGAACCCCGTGGGAAGCGGAGAGGTGGTCAGTCGTAAATATAGGAGGAGGTTGCTTGCGGCCTACAGCCTTTTGCTCGGTCTACGCGGCCTCTTAAAACCTCCTAACGTGATCCGGGAACTGAGTCCGAAATGTCTTTATGGTTTTTGCACTTTATATCCCTTCGTCAAGAATCCTACTTGTTATTTTTACTTCTGAGTAGAGGGTTCCAGCTTAAAAGGTGCTTCAGAGTCGCCCCATTGAAAGGGCTACGAGTGCCGTATAATGCCGTTCAAGGTTTAGGAGAGGTCTGCGAATGTATGCCCTTATTCTGACGCATTCAGTGTCTTCGCCTATGTTAAATGAGGACACGGATAAAGGAAGTAATTTCGAACACGTATGATTTCAGCAGAGCAAGGTACACTAAAGCAGAAAAATGTGTTACCACAAAGATTTTCGGCACAGTAAACTCAATTAGTTATTTGCAAGAATGCTCCAGAAGTTATATTGTACTAAAATTGATATCCTGGAGGCGTTTAAATTTTTGAATCTTATATTGTTATGGATCAGTGCAGAAAATGACGCGGGAAAGAAAAGCCAGACAAAAATCTTTAAGAAATAACTGCCGCGTATCGTGAGCTTCAAAGGACAAGTGGAACGGGCTGTGGTGAAGCCACTTTCTTAGAGGGCCAAATAAGATCTCTCATCCCCGGTAGCAAGCTTAGGACCTAACTTATTTATAAAACGTTCTCTAAGGTAGAAAAAAGCATGTTTGAAGGCTTTTAAAAACAAAATAATAATAATAAATGGTTGTTTGGTGGGGAAGGAAATGGCGCAGTATCTATCTCATATATTGTTGGACACCTTAACCACGCCGTAATGGAAGGGATAAAGGAGAGAGTGTAAGAGTGAACAAGTGAAGAGGGAGGTGCTTTAGTGGAGGGCTCCGGAAAATTTTCGACCACCTGGGGATCTCTAATGTGCACTCACATCGCACAGCATACGGGCGCCTTAGCGTTTCTTCCAACATAAAAGCGCAGCGGCCGCGGTAGGGTTCGAACTCGGGAACTCCGGATCAGTAGCCGAGCGCGCTAACCACTGAGCCACCGCGGCGGGTCAAAACAAAAGTACCGTCAGTGTTTGCAGTACGTAAAAGAAGCCTAAACAACGTTCATTTTCTTGCTCCATGTAGTAACGTGCAGAGAGTCACTGTGTGTTTTGCGTTAAGAGCCATTTCCGCGAACTAATTGCAAACGCGGGTTAACTCTAAAATTCCCGACTAAACCAAGCACCGCTGCCCTGCTGTGAAATTATAAAGCTGGGAACTCTATGGAGCTTAATACCCCCTCCGCCTCTCTCCCTAACAGCTTACTCCCAGGTTGTAAGCCATGCATGCAGTAAAATGAAAATGAAAATCGGTTTTTGGAGAGAAGAAATGGCGCAGTATCTGTATCACATATCGGGGGGCACCTGAACCGCACTGTAAGGGAAGGGATAAAAGAGGGAGTGAAAGAAGAAAGGATGAAAGAGGTGCCGTAGTAGAGGGCTTCGGAATAGTTTCGACCACTGGTGATCTTTAGCGTGCACCGTCATCGCACAACGCACGGGCCCCTTTGCGTTTCGCCTCCATCCAAATGCGGCTGCCGCGGTCGGGTTCGAACCCGGGAACTCCGGATCAGTAGCGGAACGCGCTAACCACTGAGCCCCCTCGGCGGGTCAAAACAAAAGTACCGTTAGTGTTTGCAGTACGTAAAAGAAGCCTAAACAACGTTCATTTTCTTGCTCCATGTTGTTACGTGCAGAGAGTCACGGTGTGTTTTGCGTTAAGAGCCATTTCCGCGAACTAATCGCAAGCGCGGGTTAACTCCAGAATTCCGGACTAAACCAAGCATCGCTGCCCTGCAATGAAATTATAAAGCGGGGAAATCTTTCGAGCTTAATACCCTTCTCCGCCCGCCACCTAACAGCGTACTCCCAGGCAGTAGTAAGCCATGCATGCATAAAATGAAAATGGAAATCGGTGCCCCGGGTTCGAACCCCACCGCGGTGGCTGCGTTTTTATGGAGGAAAAGCGCTAAGGCGCCCGAGTGCTGTGCGATGTCAGTGCACGTTAAAGATCCGCAGGTGGTCGAAATTATGCCGGAGCCCTCCACTACGGCGCTTATTTCTCTTTATCTTTCACTCCCTCCTTCATCCCTTCCCTTGCGGCGCGGTTCAGGTGTCCAACGATATATGAGACAGATACTGCGCCATTTCCTTTCCCCCCAAAAAAACCAATTATTATTATTATTAAATCGGTGCCGTAGTGGAGGGCTCTGGAATAATTTCGACCACCTGGGCATCTTTAATGTGCACTGGCGGTTGCGTTTTTGTAGAGGAAAAACGCTAAGGCACCCGTGTGCTTAGCGATGCCATTGCACGTTAAAGATCCCCATGTGCACTGGCGGCTGCGTTTTTGTGGAGGAAAAACGCTTAGGCACCCGTGTGCTTAGCGATGCCATTGCACAAAGAAGATCCCCAGGTGGTCGAAATTATTCCGGAGCCCACCACTACGGCACCTATTTCTTCCTTTATTCTTTCACTCCCTCCGTTATCCCTTCCCTTACGGCGCGGTTCAGGTGTCCAAACATATGAGACAGATACTGCGCCATTTCCTTTCTTCAAAAACCAATTATTAATAAATTTGTTTTTGGGGAGAGGAAATGGCGCAGTATCTATCTCACATATCGGGGGACACCTGAACTGCGCCGTCAGGTAACTAGTTACACGCCGTGACCGAACGCTTCGCGAGTTATACTTTGAACTGGACGCCCCACTCCAGTTGTAGCCAAAACAGTGCTATGCACGTGTGTTTTGATTCCTCTAAAGTGAACTAATCACGCGCACAACCTAGCCACATTTCTTATTGTGTAAATAGTTTCTACATATTATTTCTCCCCAAAATTCTCTTCCTGTCCCCTCACCTCTTTAATTTCATTTCTCCTTTCTCCCTGCTATCCTTTATTTCCGCTGCCTAAGCTCAGGAGCTTCAGTATCGATGGCAGATGCCGGTGCCAGCAAAAATCTTTTCCTTCGGTTTTACTATTTTAATTTACTAAAAAAACACAACTACCGCCACCTTTCTACTATTATCTTAAAAAAAAAACCACTGCCACCACCACCTAAATGCCCTCAGAACTTTTCGGTAACTCGCCACTAAGGCACCTTTTTCTCTGTGTACTTCCTCGCTTCCCTTACGGCGCGGTTCGGGTGACCCTAGGAGCAAGTCATGCGCCTCTCCTTTCCTTAAAATCAACGGTCTATACTCTTTCCTTTCGTGAAAGCGAATTTGCATAAAACAAAATCATACCTAAACTTTCTCTCGTTTTGATAAAAGGAAAAGCGCATAATTTCTTCAATTTTGCATATATACGCCACTTTATAGGGCGCCTCTTTTTCCTTTCTTCTCTCATTCTCTCCTTTATCTCTTCCCTTACGGCGCGGTTCAGGTGTCCGCGGATATATGAGGTGGTGGTGGTGGTGAAAACATTTATTACGGATGAATAGGAGGTATGTTTGGATCAGCCCGTAAGGGACCGATCCGTACAAGCACTAGGTGGAGGTCCCTAGTATGGGACCCCAGTGGCGGTTGCCGCCGCCCGGGCGCGCCCGACTAAGGCTTGTTGGGCCTGTAAGTCGTGGCAGCCGAGCAGGGTCGCCTCCCAGTCCTCCCGGGTTGGGTGGGGGATGGGGGGAATAGCCGGGTTGGAGGGGCAGGCCCAAACCATGTGATAGGTGTCAGAAGACACTGCACTACAGTGTGGGCAGCTGCCACTAAAGGAGGGGTCAAAATGTTTTAGCGCTGCCGGGCACAGCAATGTATTGGTGAGAAGGCGGAGAAGGAGCCGCTCATCCGCCTTCTTCAGGCCTTTACATGGACTAGGGTAAAGGCGATGACAATTTTGATAATATGTTGTAATATCTTTGAATGTATAGACCGGATTAAAATCGGGTTCCTGATCGGATGGGGAGGAGAAAACAGCCCGGTGAGAGAGCGCGCGGGCGGCTGCGTCTGCTGCCTCGTTTCCTGCCAACCCCTGATGAGCAGGGGCCCATATGAGGTAACGGTGTGCGGGGTCCGTATCCCGTATGCAATTTTGGTATATTAGATAGGCTAGGAAGGGAGTGCAGCCTTGTTCGACGTTCCGACAGGCCCCTCGCGAGTCGGTGATTATGTATTTTGAATTGGAATGTGAGGCCACGAGAGCAATCGCGACCTCTTCTGCTTGTGTTACACTGCGGGCTCTGAAAGTTAGGCCGTTAACTGTGTTGCTGTTGTGAACTACCGCGGCCGTGTACCATCCCCCGTAGTGAGGGCCGGCGGCGTCCACGTAGTATACACCTGTTTTGTTGCCATAATATCGGGCTAGCGCTTCCGATCGTGCCAGGCGCCGACCCTTATGGTCTTCGTGTGACATGTTTGCTGGAAGAGGCCGCACGTGGAGGGCACGTCTCCACAGTTCTGGGATGCGAAACCTGTCTTCCATTGGAGGGGTGTGTTGGATATGGAGTCGAGCAAGAAGGCGGCGACCCGACTCCGTTAGCGACAGGCGCGTGTACTGGTTTGTAAGGTGCGCCTCCCGGAGCTCCCGGAAAGTGTTCACCACCCCAAGAGCCATAAGCCGGCTGTTTGAAGTAGTGATGGGGAGGTCAAGGGCACGTTTAACAATTTTGCGAAGGATGACCTCAAGGGCGTCCTCCTCTTGTTTCCGTAGGTGGAGATAAGGAGTCGCGCCTTGAGGGGTTCCCCGCGTGCCGAGAAGGTAAGGACCATGGTCTCTATCTTGAATTCGAATGTACGATTGACGATCCATTAAAAATTGGCTTATGTATTGGAATGTGTTGAGGCCACAGTCGGTGTGACTTAGGTTAGTGAGTATGATCTCATGTGTTACATTGTCAAATGCCCCTTTAAGATCCAGGGCGAGTACTACCCGGTCATTATGGGGGCATTCGAGGGGGTCAAGGACTTCCCGATTGAGTTGCAGGAGGACATCCTGTGCGGATCTGTGTGGGTGGAATCCGAACATGGTGCTCGCAAAGACTTGTTTGTGTTCAAGATATGTAGATAACCGATCCCGCACCATCGTCTCCATTAGTTTGCCCACACATGAGGTGAGAGAGATGGGGCGGAGGTTATCTGTGTCAATTGGTTTCCAGCTTTAGGAATAAAAGTCACCAAAGCCGTTTTCCATTCGATTGGTAGGGGGGTGTCCCCGCGCCAAATCGCATTGACGTATTCCAGGAGGGACTGGTATGCCAAGTCGGGCAGGTTCGTCAGAAGCTTGACGGTGACCTTATCCCGTCCTGGCGCAGTGCCCCGTTTCATTTTGGTGAGAGCCGCCCGCAGATCATGGAGCTGGAAAGGTTGATCCAGCTCCGTGTTCTCTCTGCCTGCATAAGAGTACGCAGATCCACGGGGGTCTTGGGCTGTACACAGACACTGGTCCCGAAGTTTCTGTGCCAGTTGAGTCGTGTTGCCAGGAAAATGGTGCATGGCTCGCTGCAAATGTTTTTGTGTTTCGGTTCGTGTTTGGGTTGGGTCGAGTAGGGCTCGAAAGAGACGCCAAGTGTTTCGGCTGGATATTTGTCGCGCGGCCGTGTTGCATCTATCTACCCAGTTGGAGTCGACGAGTTGGGCCGCGTACTCTGCCGCTTTCTGGGTAAGCTCGGCAATTCGAGCTTTAAGCTTTCTGTTGTGTTTCTGGCGTCGCCAACGGCGGACGAGGCTGCGACGGGCTTCCCAGAGGTGTAGAAGGTGGTTATCCACGTCCGTGACCGCCTCTGAGAGCTGGATGTGTGTTTCATGCGAGGAAAGGTGTGCCAGCAGCTGTTGGGACCATGCTGTGTAGCCTTGCGCGAAAATGGGTGTATTATCAAGTGAGTTAAAATTTTGCCTGAATTTCGTCCAATCTGGGATATGGGCTTGTGTTCTGGGACGCTTGAGGGGGCGTGTGCGTAGTGTAGTGTTAATGATGCAGTGGTCGCTACCGAGGGTCTCCTCGGTGTTGAGCCAGTCTGCGTGTTGTATGTTGCGAGTGAAGGTTAAGACCGGACACGTATCCCGTGTCACGGAATTTCCTAGCCGGGTTGGGTGGACAGGGTCCGTGTGGAGGGTGAGGCTCAACGTGGACGCAAGCTCCGCCAGCTTACGCCCGCGTGACTCCTCCTTGCGATACCCCCATTGCTGACTGGGAGCGTTAAAGTCGCCCACAATAAGCAGGGGATCGCGGCCCGCTACTCTTATCGCGCGGCTAAAGAGGTCCGCAAAAGTCACTCGCTTTAGTTTGGGAGAGCAGTACACGTTGAGTATATGCAACGGTGGGTCCCTGCGGCGGACTGGTAGGAGGGTCACCATTATAAGAGTACTCTAGTGGGAGGTCGAGATCCACTAGATTTGCTGTGTAGTCTTTGTGGACAAGAAGACAAGACGCGGGATCCTGTTGGAACGTCGTGTAATTTGAAATTGTGGCGCCCAGGCCTGGCTCTTGGAGGGCAACCACGGCTGGTAAGGACTCGAAATTTTCAAGGTAGAGGCGGAAATTGGCCCGCTTAGTGCGGTCCTTAAAGCCTCTACAGTTCCACTGTGTTATTGAAGTTGACATGGCCGAATTGGAGATGGCGGAATTCCTTTGATTAAGGTGTCTCGCCATGATTTAAAATTCTTGGGGGGGAGGAGGAGGGATTGGCTGCCTCAGAGCCAGGTACTTGCGCCATCAAGGGGGTGATGACGGAAGCAGCGGGGCAGTTGTCCTCATTGTCCGAATTAATAATCAGACGGGTGAATTTTGAAGGGCGGGATACGTCCCTAATGGGTCCCGTCCGACGGAGGAGGCGGGGGTTGTCCGAGATGTGTTTTGAGACCACCGCGGGGACGGCAGATTTGACCTTTGTCAAGATCTGGTCCATGGCGGTCTCGATCATATATCGCAATTTATAGGTTAAGCGCTCCTCCATCGCAGAGATGGCTGTCACGAGGGCAGGCGAGATCTCCGCGTCGCTCCCCATTGCGTCCGAGTTCTGCGGGCTCGGTGCGGCGGACGCCAATTTTGATTCTAAATTTCGAATTTTGTTGAGCAAAAGCTCATTCTGTGCCCGGAGCACGTCTATCTGTTTTTTGTATTCCGCGTCGAGTGCGGAGACGGTTACGGGGGAGGGTGAGGGATGGGAGGAAGAGGAGGCGATCTCAGCCCAGCTGCTCACCTGTTTGTGGTGTTGAGGCGCTGATGCCCGGGCGTCGGCAGCGCCAATTGTCTTGAGGGCCGGGAAGTGGCCAGTGTCTCTGCCGCTGGGCGGTGGAGGCGCCGTCTTCTTCCCGGGCGCTGGTTTCACCGACGGTGAAGAAGGTGACGATGTCTTGTGGTCGGTGCCGTGAGCACCACGCGGCGTTCCGCCACAGGCACCTGGTTTTGAATGACTTGGCTGCTTGCCAGGTCGCTGGTTTTTTGGCACCTCTGGGCGCTTAGCCTTGGGGCCATGCACCTTGAGCTGCCGGAATTTTCCCGTGCAGTCGCGGGAGTTGGTAGCGTGGGCTTGCCCACAGACTGCACAGGACAGACTGCATTCATGCTGCGCCTTGACTCCGTCGACGGTCGGCGCCGTTTGGCCACACAGGCCGCACTTTTCATCCGGGCAGGGGCAGGTGTCTGCTCGGTGGCCCACAGTGCCGCACCGCACGCAGGCCGGAATGGTTCTCTTGTACGGACGCACAAGGGTCACCTCAGAGTTGTAATGCACATATCGCGGCACCACGTTTCCCACGAAGGTGAGCGACGCAACGTCGGATTTGCCAAGCTTGCGGATATCGGCAAGCTCTCCAGCACGCCACTGGATCTTGTTTTGGAGGGACTCACTGGTCTCGTGCTTGGCCACGGTGATGACGCCGCGGCACACGTCTCCAGTGAGTTTCAACTGGCCGTACATGGAGAGCTGGCCCTTCGGTGATGTTAGTTGAAAATCCCGCAGAAGCTTGTCCGCGACGTGCGGCTCTCTGGTGCCTGCGACGATCAGGTTTTGCTCCCATGTGGGGAGCAGGCTGAGGGATGCTGCGGCCTTGGCGCCCAGGTAGTTCGCGAACGCTGCTCCCAGCTCGCCATGTTGGTAGACATCCCTGAGAGCGACGGTCACCCGGGGCTTCAGGATGATGACGATGTCTTCTGGATGAAGACGCGGCAGTGGCTTTGGTTTCCAAGAGGGTCCGGTCTTAGACTGGGCCCCTCCGTGAAGCGCTCCAGCGCGCGCAGCAGCGCTGTGCCGTGTTGAGCGGCCTGCCGACGTGGCGTCCGCTTTCTTGGAGGCGGCGTCCCGCTTGCGGGAGCGGCGTTCCACTAGTTTGAAGAGCCTGGGGTTCTCGATGGGCGCAGAATCCGGACTCTCAGGCGTTGGAGCTGAAGGAACCTCGGACCAGGTCATGGCGTCCGGGTCGTAGCCGCGTTGTACTTTTTGGGCAGCCATCTTGACACGGGTGGGCGACTCACTCACGGCCGAGCGTCGGCGTAGGCGTTAGGCCTAGCGCCGTCGCCACGAAACGCAAGTGAGGATCGGCCCTAAAATGCGTAAATGTTGCCCCACCTGTGTGTGAGTGGTGTCCACAGGTAACTGTCGACTTCGCGAACACAGACGCGGCTGTGTTGACGGGGTTCCGGCCGAGGAACCGTGGCTCCAGCCAAAAGTTGGTGGAGACGATGCGCTGTATGTCCACTCGCTTCGCGCGCTCACAGCGCCACCTCGATATATGATGCAGATACTGCGGTATTTAGATACAGAGTTCGGAGCAATGGGAAGGAATGCTCTACAGCGACCGTCAGAACGTCAAATTTGGGCTAATCCGGCGAGCACAGCTGGCAGTGGCATCCAGCGGAGCCCTGTACTAGGGGCAGACGTCCATTGCTAAGAAGACGGACGACACACCTGACTCTGCCAAATTGCTCACCTACTCTCTAGAGCTCAATAAACGTTTTGCTTCCTTCCTTCCTTCCTTCCTTCCTTCCTTCCTTCCGCGGATATGTGAGTCAGATACTGCGGCATTTAGATTCCCCAAAACCCAATTTTCATTTTTTTTTTCAATTTTATGCTACCACCTGCTCGCAGCGCATTCAGATGTAACTCGCCCAGTGAGCCAATTACACTTGCTTTTCAGAGGATTCAGACAAACACCGCTGGTAAAGCGAGGAGCGCGGCTAGAATAATAATAATAATTGGTTTTTGGGGAAAGGAAATGGCGCAGTATCTGTCTCATATATCGTTGGACACCTGAACCGCGCCGTAAGGGAAGGGATAAAGGAGGGAGTGAAAGAAGAGAGGAAGAAGAGGTGCCGTAGTGGAGGGCTCCGGAATAATTTCGACCACCTGGGGATCTTTAACGTGCACTGACATCGCACAGCACACGGGCGCCTTAGCGTTTTTCCTCCATAAAAACGCAGAAGTGTTTTCGAACTAAAATGCGTGGCACACTATGGCTGTCTACAGCATGGGTGTCTACGAGAGGCGCTTATGCTGTCGCTTTGTCAAAAGTAATCAGCTATTAAGTGCCCTTTTTAGGGGCAGTTTTAAATCGAAAGTTCTACTCCTTGTTTTAGAAGGTGGAGGTCACGTGGCTCTAAAGTTTAACCTTCCAACAAGGACGAGCGGAGGCTTGACCCTGAGGTCATGCCACGTGACTTGCTGCGTCTCGCCAATGCTGCTTAGGCGGAGCCGGCTGGAACACTCGCAACTGGCGGAAATTGCGTGGGGCACCGTTCGCTATATAAGAGCGTGTGGCGTGTAGAGATTAGACCTTCTGAAAGCACGCTTTAGCGAAATTCGGATCTAATGAATCTGATTTAATATCTGCAGCGGGTCCTTGGACCTAAGATATTAAACTTATTTTTGGAATATGGCGGAGTGTTCGGCTTGAATGACTCTGGCACAGGTCGGCCCGGTATTGCACTGGCTCCGGGATCGGTCCGGAGCCTGTGGTCCTATAGCGCGTGGCACCTTTTCTTTCTACCTTTCCTCTACAATCCTCTAACTCTCCTACTTTCAGCACGTGGCAACGAGCGCGGCTCGCATTGAGCCAGTAGGCAGGCCCGTGCACTTTACTTTTCGTTCTTCCTTTTATCAGCAGCAGTAAGTGTCAGAGATTAGTGGAACGGTCACTTCCTGGCTCTACGGGGCCGGTATTCTAGGAGGTCTCACATATGTGGCAAGTGCTCCCTGTTGCCGGGAGTATCTGTTGCTCACCGTCACCTCCGTACGCTTGCCTTAACAGAGCTTTCGCTCTTCTTAGGTTCAGCCGGGTTGAACCAGAGCCACATTTTGAGTGATAAAGCACTTCTAGCCGCTCTCCCCTGGTTTCATACGTGTCTCGTGTGAAGCCTTTGAGTAGCATGTGGAACAAGCTCACTGGCGCCTCGACCCGCAGCTTCCACTGAGTTTCCACCTTAACTGCCCCTAAAGATGCACGCGCAAAATCAAGTTTTAGCGGGTATCGAGGTAAACTACACAAAGGAAAGTTCCTTAAACGCCCCAGAAAGAACCTAAACAATCAAAAATAGCCCATACTGAGGACGGGTGACACTGGCTAGTCACCTACACACTGGTGAAGACCCGAATACGAATTTACCGCCTAACATTAACAAATTTTGCTAAAACACAGCAGCACTGTACAAAATGAAAGAATCAGCCCTATATGAGTCGGAGTTCCCGTGTTCGAACCCGACCGCGGCGGCAGCGTTTTTATGGAGGAAAAACGCTAAGGCGCCCGTGTGCTGTGCGATGTCAGTGCACGTTAAAGATCCCCAGGTGATCGAAATTATTCCGGAGCCCTCCACTACGGCACCTCCTTTTTCCTTTCTTCTTTCACTCCCTCCCTTATCCTCCCCTTACGGCGCGGTTCAAGTGTCCAACGATATATGAGACAGATAATGCGCCATTTCCTTTCCTCAAAAACCATATAATATTATTATTATTAGCCCAATATGAGTGAACAGGGAGGGGGAACTGTCACAGGGCTATCCCTGAGGAGAGATAGTAAAGAAAACGCAGTCTCTGCACAGAGCAGCTGCTAGAAATTAATGAGAAGTGAAGTTTATTGACATTCCAAAACCAAAACTATTCTTTCGGTCCCTCCTTTATCCCTTCCCTAACGTCGCGGTTCAGGTGTTCAACGATATGTGAGCCAGATATTGCGCCACTTCCTTCCCACAAATCCAATTATTATTATTATTAATATTATTATTATTATTATTCAAACCCCGTCTTTACATGACCACGACGAGTGTAACAGGCTAATCACCCAAACATAGGGTGATCGCAGGAAAGGTACAGTACCTATTTGAAATTAATAGCTTCTCTTAAAATGGCACGGCCCTGTACAGAAGAATCAGCCCTCCACGCTTAAACTGGGAGGAACAGAGAAGTAAACCAGAAATGCAAGGAAAGCTGATTGCACGAATTCCCGCGCCAGCACTCCTTAGCTGTCGGCGCAGATGGCGCGAAAAGCTCATTTATTGCTTTGCAACTAAAACTCAAGCGTCTTTAAAGAAAATGGCCCTCGCTGTCACGAGCCACGTTCTCTTCTAATCGTCGCATCAAATTCTTTATGTAACGAGCGATGTTCTTTTTTAGTCGTTGCATCAGACTGTTAAAATATATGTAATTTCTATTCGGACAAACATGAAAAAAAATGAAGGACGCTTAAATTTCGTCTCCAAGAGTGGATAGCGACAGCGTGTTGCAGCACTGCCAGGAAGTCCACGGAACGCCAACTTCCGTTTGGCGCGACGCGTGGTCCGTTGGATAATTTAAGGAAAGGACGCGTGTCTCACATATTTCGGTGGACACCCGAACCGAGCCGTAAGGGGAGGAAAATGAAAACCGGGCAAACACCTTTGCGGAGCTCACGCAAACACCCCGTTTGGACCGTCGGACCTAACCTCCTCAACCACCCCTTTCTTACGCACTCCCAACAGATCCTCTTCCGAACAGCCAAGCAGGGCCGCCTCCCATTCCTCTCTGGTAGGGTTGGGGTGGGGGGAGAGAGCTGAGTTGCGCTGGCAAGCCCAAACCATGTGGTAGGTGTCAGCCACCTCCCCACAGTGTTTGCACCTGCCAGTGAACGTGGGATCGAAGTGTATTAGTACTGCCGGGCACAGCATTGTGTTCGTGAATAATCGGAGTAGAACGCGTTCGTTTGCTTTCCCCAGTCCTTTTCCGGGGGCCGGGTAGAGGTGATGCCTATCCTTATAATAGGATGTGATAGCTTTGAAGGAGAGTAAGTAGCTACCTTCAGGTTCCAGGTGCTCAGGAGCCAATGGGAACGCCCGGTGAATGAGTGCTCGGGCCGCCGCGTCTGCAGCTCCGTTTCCTGCTAGGCCGTGTTGATCCGGAGTTCAAACCAGGCAGCGGGGTGTAGGATCGGTATTCCGGCTGCAGTTTCTTCGTTCCGCTAGTGGAGTTATCCAGCCAGCCTCATAATTGCGACATTGCGAACGCGAGTCTGTTATTATGTGTTTGGATTTTGAATCAGAAGCAGCTAGGGTGATGGCAACCTCTTCAGCTTGTGTTGTGCCTGGGGCTCGAAAGGAAAGCCCATCCACCTGTATTTCTTGATGTATGACCGCGGCCGTGTACCACCCCCCGTGGGTAGGCCCAGTTTCATCTACGTAAAAGACACCATGTTTGTTGCCATAGTGGTGCGCTAAGGCTTCCGCCCTAGCCTGACGACGACCACTATGATCTTCCTTGTCCATGTTAGTAGGGAGGGGTCGAACTCTGAAGGCGCGTCTCCAGAGTCCGGGCACTCGGACCCGCTCCTGAATGTGAAAATTATGTTGGATGTGAAGGCGGGCTAGGAAGTGCCGACCCGACTTCGTTTGGGCTAGCCTCGTGTATTGATTTGTGAGATGGGCTTCCTTGTGTTCCTGAAAAGTTTTCACCACTACCAATGCAAGAAGTCTCGCATTGGAGGTGGACACAGGAAGGTCAAGTGCCCTCTTCATCAATTTGCGGAGTATTACCTCAACTTTGTCTTCGTCGTGTTTCCGCAAGGGTAGATAAGGGACCGAATAGAGGATTCGGCTGATTACGAAAGCATGGGCCAGCCGCACGGCATCCCTGCTTCGCAAACCCCCTCTCTTGTTGGAGACGCGACGGACCATACGGCCTACTTGGTCTCCAACTTTGCGGAGTTTGTGCAATGTTGTGTCTACTCTTCTTTGGTTATGGATGAAGAGCCCGAGTATTTGAATCTCTTTGGCCTCGTGTATGGGGCCACTTGTTAAGGAGAGATGTATTTGGGTAGTGTCCTTAGGGGATGCCCTAAGGTGCACAAATTCAGACTTGTTGGGTGCGCATTGGAGACCACAGTGCCCTGCGTAGCGATCCACTACGTGAGTGGCTGTTTGCAGGCATTCCTCCATGCGCCATAAGTTTCCCACTGTGGCCCAGATTGTGATATCGGCATACAGCGCATGCCGTATGCCTTCGATACCATTCAACTTGTCTGGGAGATGCAGCATCGCCAAATTAAAGAGTAGGGGGATAGCACCGCACCTTGTGGTGTCCCCCGTGTACCCATTTGATACGGACCAAATTCTTCCTCTTGGATTCTGATTAGTGCGGCTCGATCGGTCAGGAAGTCTTTGATATAGTTGAAAGTGTTGCGGCCAAAGTTGGTTTCATTGAGGTGTCTCAGTATGACGCTGTGTTTGATGTTGTCGAAGGCTCCTTTCAAGTCCAAGGCCAGGACGACCTTGTCATTGTCTGGGTGTTCGACTGGTTGTATTATGTCTCTATTGAGCTGGAGGAGTACGTCCTGTGCCGACTTATGTGGGCGAAAGCCGAACATAGTGTCTGGAAATGTGTTTCGTTGCTCCAAGTATTCGGAGAGACTATCCCGCACAATGGTTTCCGTCAGCTTGCCCACACACGAGGTGAGCGAGATAGGCCTCAAGTTGTCTGTGTTGATTTCCTTTCCCGCCTTGGGATGAAGGCTACTAGGGCTGTTTTCCAATCAAGGGGGAGCGGGTTCTCGCCCTTCCATATAGTGTTGATGTATTTCAGAAGGGCCTCATACGCCTGCTCAGGGAGATTGGCCAGCAGTTTAACTGTGACCTTGTCCCGTCCAGGCGCAGTGCCTCTCCTCATTTTGGTCAGGGCTGCCTTGAGATCAAATAATAGGAACGGTTGATCCAACTCAGAATTATCTTCGCATGCGTAAAGATACTCCTGACCTCGAGGGTCCTGTTTGCAGCAGAGATACTTGTCCCTGAGTGTCTCTGCAAGTTTTGTTTTGCTGCCCTTGAAATTATGGAGTGCTCGTTGTAATTGGCGCTGTGTTTCGCCCCGTGTCTGCACGGGGTCTATAAGGCGGCGGAAAAGCCTCCAAGTGTTCTTGCCGGACATCTGTCTGGCAGCCGTATTACAGCGATCTATCCATTTGGCGTCAGCAAGCTGCGAGGCATACTGAGCTGCTTTGTGAGTGAGATCTAGGATGCGTTGCTTGAGTATTCTGTTATGTTTCTGTCTTTTCCAACGCTTGGTTAGGGTGCGGAGGTTTCCCAGATATGTAATAGATGGTTGTCCACTGCCGGGCAGTCTTCCGTGGTCTGTATCTGTGTTTCGTGTTGCTTCAGTGTTGTCATAAGTGTTTGGGCCCACTTATCGTATCCATCCTTAATCAGGTTAGCTGAGGGCAGGGACTTTCTGAAAGCCTGCCAGTCTGGGAGTCGAGCTTGTGTGAGGGGCTTTTTGAGAGGCCGCGTGTGAATAAGTGTGTTAATGATGCAGTGGTCACTGCCTAGTGTCTCTTCCGTGTTGTTCCATTCACTTTTTGGAAGTGTTTGGAAAGTGTGAGATCAGGACACGTGTCCCGAGTCACAGAGTTTCCCATTCGTGTGTGTTGCGCTGGGTCGGTCTGGAGGGTGATGCCTAGCGTAGAGATAAGCTCCGATAGCTTTCTATCTCGCGCCTCCCCCCTTTTTGTAGCCCCATAATTGGCTGGGGGCATTGAAATCTCCCACAATCAAAAATGGGTCCCGACCAGCTGTCTTCAGTGCCCGGCTGAAGATATCTGAGAAAGTAATATGTTTGAGCTTGGGCGACCAGTATATGTCCAATATGTGTACTGGGGGGTCAGAGCGTCGCAGAGGTAACACGGTGACCACAGTGTAAGAGTATGTTATCTCTATGTCGAGGTCTACCTCCTGTGCTGTGTACGACTTATGTACAAGAATACAGGTGGATGGGTCCCTCTGAAAAGTGTTGTATCCAGAAATTTTGGCCGATGCCCCAGGTTCTTGAAGCGCGACAATGGCGGCATGAAAGTCCAATGTTCCAAGGTAAAGGCGTAGGTGTGCTCGTTTTGCGCGGTCGCGAAAGCCTCTATAATTCCATTGTATTATGCCCAAAGGTTCCTGATTTATTTTGCGAGGTGTCCTCTTAGTGCCAAGTGCCATGATGAAGGCTAGAGGCTGGCTGGCTCACCCCACCCACTGCTCTGGTGCCCTGCATGGTAGCGAGGGGGTTATCCTGATCTTCTTCCTCAATATTTTCGCGGCAAATTTTGGATGGACGGCCTACTTCCTTTACGGGTCTTGCCCGCCTAAGCAATTTTGGGTTAGCCTGTATCCAGGCTTTAATGTTTTGTGTGGCTTGCTGCGTAACGGACACAGTCAGTTGCTGAGTAATGGTTGTTACCAGCTGCTGCATTTGTGTTTGGATGACTTGTGTAAAAATCGGTGGCAGTTGGGTCATGTAATCAGCCACATTTTGCTCAATAGCCGTCATGCGGCTTTCCAGATTTGCAGTGAGCGGAGCACCTGACAACGGAGCGACGCTCGAGCACCCAGACGCCGATTCATCAGCGTCCTCCATAGTTTCCCATGGAGGTGGCTCTGCTCTAGCGTTTTTTAGTGCGTTAAATTTGGATTCTAACTGCGCGTTCTGGTTTATGAGAAACGCTATCTCTTTTCTCAGCTCAAGTTCGAGGGGGGAAGGGGAGGGAGAGGAAATAGAGGCGACGCCCGCCCAGCTGCTTACCTTTGATGTTGAAGTTGGGCTGTTGCCAACGGGGGGAAAAACCCGGCTTGGAAAGCTGGCGGCTTGTCACCGGTCCCGAATTTCGCCTTTTTGGAAGCGGGAGGCAAGTCCGGCCAAGCGGCTGGGAAACAAGGCAGCATGAGGAGGAGGAGAAATATTTTGCTCACCGCTGACGCCGACGACACCGGCTTTTCTCCGACACGAGCTCCTTAACGCTGTCGCGTTAAAAATCTGTGGTTTACCTACTGTTGAATTTGGTTACAGAGCGAAAGCTGTGGTGTATCGTGCAAGTAGAAGCGACTTCGCGTATCTGACGGTGAGTGCGTTCGCACGTTGGACAGGTAGCGCGCCCACACTGCCACAATGGCAGGTTGCAGTTTACGCTTGATCGCGAGAGCCTGCTCACCCAATGAACGCTGTAGCCTATTGAAGCAGTACCGCGTGCCTCCCACTACGTTGTCAACGCTGATGCAAGCAGCGCACATCTCCCTCTCACCACCGCCACGTACCTCAAAGGGCGATTGAGGAGTCGACTGCCTCAGGGAGCCTGTTATGCAGCTTCCTTTTCTAAAAATTATCGGTCTAGAGCGTTGTCTACGTCAACGCCAGTAAACACAATTAACGTCGATGACCCGAAACGCCGAAACAGATATGAGCGGTCGGATTCGTCGGCGGCTTAGTGACAACGCCAATGAACACAATAAACGCCGGTAACCCGAACGCCGAAACAGAGATGAGCGGTCGGTTTCATCGGCGGCTAAGTGAAAGCGCCAAAGAACACAATAAACGCCGATAACCCGAACGCCGAAACAGAGGTGAGCGGTCGGTTTCGTCGGCGGCTTAGTGACAACGCCAATGAACTCAATAAACGCCGATAACCCGTACGCCGAAACAGAGGTGAGCGGTCGGTTTCGTCGGCGGCTTAGGGGCAACGGCAATGAACACAATAAACGCCGTTAACCCGAACGCTGATACAGAGATGAGCCGTCTGTTTTGTCGGCGGCTGAGTGACAACGCCAATGAACACAATAAACGCCGACAACCCGAACGCTGATACAGAGGTGAGCCGTCGGTTTTGTCGGCGGCTGAGTGACAACGCTAATGAACACAATAAACGCCGACAACCCGAACGCCGAAACAGAGGTGAGCGGTCGGTTTCGTCGGTGGCTTAGTGACAACGCCAATGAACACAATAAACGCCGATAGCCCGAACGCCGAAACAGAGGTGAGCGGTCGGTTTCGTCGGCTGCTGAGTGACAACGCCAAAGAACACAAAAACCGCCGATAACCCGAAAGCCGAAACAGAGGTGAGCGGTCCGTTTCGTCGGCGGCTTAGTGACAACGCCAGTGAACACAATTAACGTCGATAACCCGAAACGCCCAAACAGAGGTGAGCGGTCGGTTTCGTCGACGGCTTAGTGACAACGCCAATGAACACAATAAACGCCGATAACCCGAACGCCGAAACAGAGACGAGCGGTCGGTTTCGTTGGCGGTTTCGTGAAAACGCCAATGAACACAATAAACGCCGTTAACCCGAACGCTGATACTGAGGTGAGCCGTCGGTTTTGTCGGCGGCTGAGTGACAACGCCAATGAACACAATAAACGCCGAGAACCCGAACGCCGAAACAGAGGTGAGCCGTCGGTTTTGTCGGCGGCTGAGTGACAACGCCAATTAACACAATAAACGCCGATACCCCGAAAGCCGAAACAGAGGTGAGCGGTCCGTTTCGTCGGTGTCTTAAATACAACGCCAGTGAACACAATAAATGCCGATAACCCGAAACGCCGAAACAGAGGTGAGCGGTCGGTTTCGTCTGCGGCTTAGTGACAACGCCAGTGAACACAATTAACGTCGATAACCCGAAACGCCGAAACAGACGTGAGCGGTCGGTTTCGTCTTCGGCTTAGTGACAACGCCAATGAACACAATAAACGCCGACAACCCGAACGCCGAAACAGAGGTGAGCGGTCGGTTTCGTCGGTGGCTTAGTGACAACGCCAATGAACACAATAAACGCCGATAGCCCGAACGCCGAAACAGAGGTGAGCGGTCGGTTTCGTCGGCTGCTGAGTGACAACGCCAAAGAACACAAAAAAACGCCGATAACCCGAAAGCCGAAACAGAGGTGAGCGGTCCGTTTCGTCGGTGTCTTAGTGACAACGCCAATGAACACAATAAACGCCGATAACCCGAAACGCCAAAACAGAGGTGAGCGGTCGGTTTCGTCGGCGGCTTAGTGACAACGCCAGTGAACACAATTAACGTCGATAACCCGAAACGCCCAAACAGAGGTGAGCGGTCGGTTTCGTCGGCGGCTTAGTGACAACGCCAATGAACACAATAAACGCCGATAACCCGAACGCCGAAACAGAGACGAGCGGTCGGTTTCGTTGGCGGTTTCGTGAAAACGCCAATGAACACAATAAACGCCGTTAACCCGAACGCTGATACTGAGGTGAGCCGTCGGTTTTGTCGGCGGCTGAGTGACAACGCCAATGAACACAATAAACGCCGAGAACCCGAACGCCGAAACAGAGGTGAGCCGTCGGTTTTGTCGGCGGCTGAGTGACAACGCCAATTAACACAATAAACGCCGATACCCCGAAAGCCGAAACAGAGGTGAGCGGTCCGTTTCGTCGGTGTCTTAGATACAACGCCAGTGAACACAATAAACGCCGATAACCCGAAACGCCGAAACAGAGGTGAGCGGTCGGTTTCGTCGGCGGCTTAGTGACAACGCCAGTGAACACAATTAACGTCGATAACCCGAAACGCCGAAACAGACGTGAGCGGTCGGTTTCGTCGGCGGCTTAGTGACAACGCCAATGAACACAATAAACGCCGATAACCCGAACGCCGAAACAGAGATGAGCGGTCGGTTTCGTTGGCGGCTTTGTGAAAACGCCAATGAACACAATAAACGCCGATAACCCGAACTCCGAAACAGAGGTGAGTGGTCGGTTTCGTCGGCGGCTTAGTGACAACGGCAATGAACACAATAAACGCCGATAACCCGAACGCCGAAACAGAGATGAGTGGTCGGTTTCGTCCGCGGCTTAGTGAAAACGCCAATGAACACAATAAACGCCGATAACCTGTACGCCGAAACAGAGGTGAGCGGTCGGTTTCGTCGGCGGCTTAGTGACAACGGCAATGAACACAATAAACGCCGACAACCCGAACGCCGAAACAGAGGTGCGTGGTCGGTTTCGTCGGCGGCTTAGTGACAACGCCAATGAACACAATAAACGCCGATAGCCCGAACGCCGAAACAGAGGTGCGTGGTCGGTTTCGTCGGCGGCTTAGTGACAACGCCAATGAACACAATAAACGTCGATAGCCCGAACGCCGAAACAGAGGTGAGCGGTCGGTTTCGTCGGCGGCTGAGTGACAACGCCAATAAACACAAAAAACGCCGATAACCCGAACGCCGAAGCAGAAGTGAGCGGTCGGTTTCGTCGACAGCTGAGTGACGTCATAGCCGTCACGTGGTTTCTGCCCGGTTCAAACGCAAACTCGCGCACATGGCGAAGAACGAAGGGAGGGAAGTAGTAAAGCAAGTTTTTGGGCGAGCTTTCGGTTTAAAAACAAAAAGCCAGCGGCGCTCGATTCTAACCTGCGTGACGGGCGTCTTGCAAAATCTGTGGAAGTCGTAAACTTTATGGGGTGGAAGGCCAGAGTTCATTTAACTTCTGTTGCTTGGGGACTTTGGAAATGCATGTCGCGCCTCGCAGTGCGGTCCGGGCGCAGCTTTGTAATTGCTTTAAGAAGGCATACGCTGATGCAGGAAATATAAACAGCTTAGAGTAACTACCACAGGGCAAAGAGCCCAACGTGACAGCGTTCTGCTGGCTTCAATTGACGCGTGAAACTAACATCTGTAGCGCGAGGAAAATTTCGACCGAACCTGCTTTCTTTTTCTCTCGCTCTCCTCTCCCTGGCCTTTTATTATAGCGAACGCATTATATGGCTATGCCATGTGAGCAAAAGCTATGCTTGCGATTGCGTCGTTCTGTAAACATATACGTGGAAGAGTCTGTTGTGTTAGTGTGTGATGAGCCCTCGCTATAGAAAAACAATTCGTCGACGTGGTTTTATTAGGTAAATACTTAAACGACAAATTTCACATGGGCGTCACAATAGCCGCTGAGGTTGATGTAGGTTCGCCGAATGGTTGTGTCGTTCTACAGTATAAATATACATGTGTTAAAGTTTGACTGTGTTACATAGTGCCTGATGAAATCTTGGTATTGAAAAATTTGGTTGATGAATTGTGATTATTTATTAATTTACACACGAAAATTACATGTTGACGTCACAATAGCTTCGCGTTTCGTGTCAGCAAAACTTTCTCTGCATGATTACGCAGTTCTGTGAAGACAAATGTGGAAAACTGTGTTACACAGCGTGAGGAGCTCTTGCTGTGGGAAAATTTGGAAATTTGAAATTTAATTATTTATTTTTAAACTTCAAACTTACTTTTACGTCACAATAGCCTCGTGTTTTGTGTCAGCAAAACTTTCCTCGCGCGATTGCGTCGTTGTTAAGATAAATGTGCAAAACTTTGTGTTAGTGGACAATGAGATGTTGGCCTGGCAAAAATTTGGTTTATAAATTATAAATACTTAATTAAACGCGAACATTACACTTCGACGTCACGATAGCCACGGAAATCGGCATAGCACCTGTAGATGTCAAAACAGGCACGAACGTCGACATAGCACTTGGACGTCAAAACTTTAAACAATAAAAAATAATTATTGAACGCCCCATGGTGTTATGTAACCATGCATATGTGTCTTGAGAATTTTTGCCGATAGCCGCGGCTCAGGAGGTAGTAAGTGTATTTATTAACAATAATAAAATTGAACAGGAAGGAAATATTTTTGCTAGAACCAGCCTTTGCAATAGATAGTAAAGTGAATTAGACTAGTACACTTTTTCGAATTGAAGGACCGGAGCTCGGTAAGAGAGAATATAGGATAGCAGGCAGAATGCAGAAATGAATTGAAAGAGGTGAGGGGCCAGGAAGAAAGGATTGGGAGGTGAGGTAATGTACAGATAATCTATTTACACAACAAGAAATATATAGAGGTTTCACGCGTGATATGTTCATGAAAAAATGATAAAAACACACGCACATAACACTATGTACACTACTGCTGTAGTGGGGCGTCCAGGTAGCTGTTAATTGTGCAAAGTAAAGAGCAGGAAATTGGATTTGTGGAAAGGAAATGGCGCAGTACCTGTCGCACATGTGAGCGGACACCTCAACTGTGCCGTAAGGGAATGTATAAAGGAGAGGCTGAGGGAAGAAAGGAAGATGTGCCGTAGTGGAGGGTTCCTGATTAATGTCGAGGATCTGGGCATCTTGAACGTGCACTGACATCGCACAGCACACGGATGCCTTCGCGTTTCGCCTCCATCGAAACGCGGCCGCCGTGGTCGAGCTCAAACCTGGGTACCCCGGATCAGTAGTCGAGTGCGCCAAACAAAATGTGTGTTTGAGATTAAAGGGGGATTTAATTACAGTATCTGCACGAACCTTCTTCTGAAATCCTCCTTAGAGGAAAGAGAGGAGAAAAGAGAGGGGACGAGTTATCCTCAAAACATGCTTTCACATTCCTGCACACAGACTGACTATGAGAATGCCCCCATGGCCCCCGTGAGGGACGAGGCATAAAGACCAAAATACCAGTGGAAGACCTTAAAACTGATCTCCGACCCGCGACTCAGCTACAACTCGTCCGGCCGAAGCCGCCGCCGCGAGTCAAGGCTTTTTGGCCGTCGTCTAGGCGGGTAGCTCTCCGGCTACCCTCTTTCTGTTGGACATAAAAGTTTTCCTATCCTATCCTAAATGCCCACAGAATTTTTCGGGAGCCCTCCACTGAGGCGCCTCTTTTTCTGTCAACTTCCTCCCTTCACTTACGGCGCAGTTCGGGTACCATAGGAGCAAGTCATGCGCCTTTCCTTTCCTCAAAATCAACTATCTATACCATTTCCTTTCCTGAAAACCAATTTTAATAAAACAGAATCATACCTAAACCTTCTCTGGTTTTGATAAAAAGAAAGGCGTATAATTGTATCAATTTTGCAGGTAGACATCACTATATAGGGCACCTCTTATTTCCTTTCTTCACTCAATCTCTTCCCTTATGGCGCGGTTCAGGTGTCGCCGATATGTGAGACAGATACTGCGGCATTTAATTTGCCCAAAATCCAATTATCAATTTTTTTTTTCAATTTTACGCTACGACCTACTCGCAGCGCTACTAAGCTGTTCACTTCCCCAGTGAGCCAATTACACTTGCTATTCAGAGGCTTCAGACACACACCGCTGGTAACCGAAGGGCGCGGCTAGAAGTGTTTACGAACTAAAATGCGTGGCACACTATGGCTGTCTACGGCATGGGTGTCTACGAGAGGCGGTTATGCTGTCGCTTTGTCAGAAGTAATCAGCTATTAAGTGCCCTTTTTAGGGGCAGTTTTAAATCGGAAGTTCTACTTCTTGTTTAAGAAGGTGGAGGTCACGTGGCTCTAAACTTTAACCTTCCAACAAGGACGAGCGGAGGCTTGACCCTGAGGTCATGCCACGTGACTCGCTGCGTCTCGCCAATGCTGCGTACGCGGAGCCGGCTGGCACACTCAAAACTGCCGGAATATCCGTGGCGCGCCGTTCGGTATATAAGAGCGTGTGGCGTGTAGAGATTAGGCCATCTGAAAGCGGGCTTTAGAGGAATTCGGATCTAATTAAACTGATTTAATATCTGCAGTGTGTCCTTGAACCTAAGTCATTTAACTTATTTTTGGAATATGGCGTTGTGCTCGGCTTGAAGGACTCTGGCACGGGTCGGCCCGGTACTGCACTGCCTCCAGGATCGGCCCGCGGTCTTTGGGCCTATTGGCGCATGGCGCCTTTTCTTTCTATCTTTCCTCTCCTATCCTTTAACTCTCGTAATTTCAGCACGCGGCAGCGAGCGCGGCTCGGCTATAGCCAGTAGGCAGGCTCGTGCAGAAAACGCCAACGAGTGAACGCCATGAGCGGACGCACTTCACCTCGGCTTCGTGGATTTTCACTCGAGACGGCGGATTTTCGACGTGAAACGGACTGATACCACCTATAACCGGTCAGTGAAAGTGTTCGGTACCCATTCCCATCATTTTCCGTGAAATTCTGAACACTTTGGCCCGAAAAGGACTCTAACGCTCCGAGCCAGGCGCGGAACGCTAGGCCTCGTGTTGTGCCTAGCACAAGGGCGGTCCTCAAGACCACGCCTCGCCCCGCGCCACGCTGCGCGGCGCTGAAAATGATCTCGTAGGCGTCCCTGCCACCCACAACAAATGAAGTCTTGGATTCCGACAGGGACTTAACCGGCTCTCGAGACCGAACGGAGAACGGTCCGACGACAAGTTCGTCCCCGGCCTCGTCACCGCCTACTACCCCTCTGCCCAACGGCTGGAAGATAGTCTTAAGCAGACATCAAGAAAGGAAGCTTCGCAAAGCAGCCCGGACTGAAACCAGCAGCCAAGTGCAGGGCAGCACCGACTCCCAGGACCCCCACCAAATCACAAACATCCTACGCCAAAGAAATGCGGCCTTCGAGTCCGCCTCCCGCCTTCTCAAATCTCGATCTTGCCCCTAGCAGTAAGCAACGTCTGTCCAGAACCACAGCAGGTGGAAGGAAGGTACCTCCTCCGCCCTCACTACGGATCAAATATCCTCGTAGCGAGCACTCCGCACGCAGAAGTTGCCAACGAACTTTTTTCAAATCAAGACACTGTCCCTTGGAGACCTCACTCATGACGTGAACGCCTACATACCTTTCACAGAGCACGAAAGACGGGGCGTAATCTACGCAATTCCGGACCACGTGACACCAGAAGCTCTCCAGACGGGCTTATACATCCGCTCACGCGGCACCACCGTGCTTGACGTACGACGCATGGGCAAAACATCGTCAATGCTGATCACTTTCAACAGCCCGACCACCCCCAAAGTTATGGATTTCCAGAGCGTGGAGTTTCGTTGCAATCTGTTCCGCACAGCATGACAATTCTGCTATGTGTGCATGCAGCCGGGTCATCGCTCCGATGTGTGCCCCACACCAGACCTGGCGGCCTGCAGGAAATGCGGGGCCCAAAATCCTCCTGACGGACATCAGTGCCTGCCGAAGTGGGCTCTGTGTGGAGGAACACACGAAACCGGCAGCAAGGAGTGCCCCAATCGGTTCAAACCACTCAAGCAAAAGCCACCATCCGTCCCATCCTCCTCTGCACCCATCAAGGAACAACACCGGTCCAGGAAAGACATCCAGGCCCGACCTCGAATTCCGCGCTGGTTCAGCACGGACGACGAGTCATCCAGCCAAAGCTGCAGCAGTAGTAGCAAATCGAGATCCGTCTCCACCAAACGGTCAACCCCTCCTCCCCCTCCACACAAGCGAAAAAAAGGAAATTAGCCGGCCACACCAGGGGCAAGCCAAGGCCACGGACCAAAAGGTGAGCTGGGGAGAGCTCGTTAAGAACTCTCCCACTGTTCCTACGAACGCACCCACTCCACTCAAATACTCAGACTGCCCAAAAATGGCACACACTATCGACAAGCTACGATCTCAGGTAGCGGAGCTAGGCGCAAGTGCACTCCTCTCACCACACCCAACGTTAAACCTCCCCCACCTCTCACGCCCCGGGACGTTGAGACTTCCCCTAAACCACTTCTACCACCAGTGGCGACACCCACTTCCACACCTCGCCAACCGACAACCACCCCCTCTCCAACACATGAAGAAATAGAGGGACGTCTCTTGAATAGCATTATGAACAACATAAATCCCTATCTCACAACATTCACCTCCAAGCTCTCAGCCCAAATCGCACAAATAGGCGCGCGCCTGGGCGCACATGATGCCAAATTTGTTCTCCTACAAGCACTGATAAACACCAAAGCCCCTAGCAGAAAACGTGTTACCAGCTCTGACAACCTTTGAGCAAAAACCTACCGGTCCTCGACCGCGGCGGTCGCTATGAGTAGCGACAACGAATCTGTCAGGAGCTTTACCAGCCACCAGGATGGCTCCGCTTTCTAAATCAGGCACTCCTGACCGCCTAGAGACCTGGAAATGGAATTGCCGAAGTTTCAGGCGAAAACAAAGCGCCTTGAAACAATACATCAATGTCACCCCCATTCGACCTGATATGGGGCTCCGAAGCTCAAGTTTGACGGCGCGACAGCAGCACCGCTTCGGCGCGAGGCGACGTTGTAGGGAGTGCCGCGCCTAAGAAAACCAAGCGCAGCGGCGCGTTTAACAGTGCCAAATGCTCAACTCGCGTGATATTATTTCAGTTTTTGCAATGGCATCAGCTTCTTCGTGTTCACGGAAACCTCGAAGCCATTACTGTTATGTTGTGGAGTGCCATAACAGTCTGCACAACACGAAGAACCGGGAACCGCGGGTGAAATTTTACCGCTTCCCTGGCAAGTGGTACGAGAAAGAGAGGTGCCAAGCATGGATCTCAGCAGTCCGCAGAATCAAGTAAGTGTTTCCTTTGCGGTAGTATGAGCTTAATTCGTATCGCACAGCAATACTTGTGATCCCAGTCATACCTGTGAGGCTAACTAGCGCGAAGACTGGCTTAATCCGCTACCGATGCGCACGGCAGTTGAATGTGTGGATGGGCTCTTATGTTTATCGTGCACTTGAAGGCAGCGCGAGTTTTTAGCAGGTAGATTGTAATAAGTATGACAGTTCCGCATAATTTGCAGGCTAGGGAGTTTAGTGGTTTTTTGGTCCAATCTAGATTAGCAGCGCGACAGGACTGAACGAAAAGAGACGCTTGTATCGCTTGTTGTGTTTTTCGCGGTGCTTTTCGAAATGGCAGTAAGATACTTGACAGCTTTCATTTCGGCTGTAGTTAGTGACAGGTCATGAAGGTACCGGATTGTTGGCTTCGCCCGGTAAGTGTGTCGTGATAAGCGAATTCACCGTCGTCAGCTGATTTATGAGGGAGGGCAGTGGTAGGGCGGCCGCTTTTTAAGAACAGGTAGAACAACTATCCGTTATTAATCTCCTGAACAGCTTTTGCCATGGCTACTTTTTGTTTAGTGTTGCCATGGCGACTACTTCTGAGCTATATATTAATATTATGCTCACTTATGGGCTACAGCTCCTGACAGGCACTTTGATCAATGACATTTAATGCGGAGGCTCAGCGTATTTGTTTTCGGATTGAATAGTTTTTTTTGCACTGTGATTTTTTCCAGTAATAAATATTACTACATTCTGCTGTTACATTAGAAAATGCAGTAAAGCACAGAGTACAGCTTTAACAATTTCTTTTTGATTTTCTTGGCTTATGCCTGGTGTCTCGCTACACTACGTACTGTTCTTTATGCAGTCCCGACGGCACCACATGGAAGCCAAATGCTTCATCAAGAATTTGCAGCGACCACTTCGTGGGCAACTCTAAGAGTGATATCAGTCACCATCCTTCGTATGTGCCCAGCATCTTCCCTTCAGTCTACAGGAAAAAAAATGCCAAACCAAGAGAGGGCAATAAGGTATGTAAAAATGCCTTAAAAGTATGTATACCTGAATGTACGAGTGGCACAGACAATTCATAAAGAGTGGTAAGATGCATAGGTATACCCTATCAAGATATTGTGCAAAGCATGTATTCATTCAGCTTTCAGAGGATGGCAGTCATAGCTTTTTTTGTTTATACAACACAGGTGGCTGAAGCGTTTTAAAGAAGCAACATGATCACCTGAGGAAGATGATGTATCATGGCAGCAGCAGAAAGTGGCGGTCATTGACTCCACTCCTACATATGCTGCTGATTCGGCGAACTCCATGGATGACCTGCAGCTTGCGTGTATGAACAGCACTGCAGCTGAAGCTCCCCTCCCAACACATGCTGATGTTGTAAGTACATCTTTAATTGCAGACACTTCAGTGTATCCAGAGAGCACCTTCTCAACATTGTTGGGCATTTTCTCTATCACCTTCAGTTATAGAAGCTGTAACAAAGATAATGACATTCAAGCAGGTTTTGCTTTTGAGCTGCTAGACAAAACCTGCTGAACGTGGAAATTCTTTCTACTTTTGTGATGAATGGGGCTGGGGCAGCAGCCTCTGCTGCTCACTCGGCTGAAGTGTGGCTCTAAATGCTTGTTTGCATACATAAATGATATGTTGTTTGGTGTTTAGGAATAAACGAAATAAAGGTAATGCAGGCTATATGCTGCCATAAGAGGAATAAGCCTTGCGACTCATTATCAGGTATTCACATGTACCATGACAGCCGTGCTGCTTTGAAATGAAGTAATTTCAAAACTTTTTTAAAACACATGCACCTACCATTGTCCAAATACAATGCCATCAAATGTGTTGCAAGTGCTTGTAAGGAAAATGTGTACATTAGGGGAAGGGGAAAGCTGCGATTCGTGGAAATTTATATTTACCTAATTTGTAAGTATTTGTGTTCATAAAGAAATTGTAACTACTGCAGTCTGTGAGATGTTCACCGTAGATTAAAAAGCCCTTGCGATGTGGCACTTTGTCTGGGGTTAGAATCGTACAGGGAAGCATCGACATAATTGTGCTTGAAGATTACACACCTATAAATTTATTCTTTTAGGACTGCCAAACAGCACCCTCTTCTTCAGGAAGGCTGACCCTGCTTCTGTGTGTGACCAATGGGAGTGAAGCATCCACCCAGGTGCCTCACACAGAACTGACAGACCAGGTTTGGCTGATCTTTATTTGTAGTTCAGTTCTAGACACCTGTGTTCTAATGCAGTGCATTAGTCATATTTATTAATTATTTACCTTTAAAATGTTCCATTTAAGTAGATGTCTTTTCAGCTTTGTTTTTAAATACTCATTTTCATCCTTGAAGGTGACCCTGACAGATGGATCGGGGAAGAGAAGCTGTGGGTTTTCTGGATTTTCTTCTCTTAAAGACAACGAAGAAGCACTGCGTGACCTATGTGGAGTCACACTGCCGGTTTTCTGCCTCTTACTAAACTTGATGCCCCGTTCTAGGTACAGAAGAAGTGATATGGCTGCTGAGGACAAACTGTGCTGGCAGTCATGTTTAATGTAACAGCAACGACCGCATCAAATGTGTTTGTGAAGACTTTAGACATTCTTAGTGTGGCCTTGAAAAAGTGGATTTTTGTACCTCCACGAGAGTTGATTAGCCTGTCTATGCCACCGCCATTCAAGGAACACTACCCTAATTGTACATTCATAATTGACTGCACGGAAGTACGAACTGAAACACCATCTAATCCTGAATGTCAGTATGTGATGTATTCAAACTACAAGAGCGGCTACACTATAAAATTTCTTGTTGGGATCATACCAAATGGAATGATCGCATTTGTGTCTAATGTGTATGGTGGGCGTCAGACGGATTCTTTTATAACTCAAGATTCTGGGTTCTTGGATTTCGTGAAGCCAGGTGATTTAGTCCTTAGTGACAAAGGGTTTCCTGGCATAAGAACTACTGTTGAGGGGAAAGGTGCGGTCTTACTTATGCCTCCTTTTAATGTAGGAGGTGATCAACTGTCTCAGGAAGCCATAAAAAAACTTATGAAATCGCCTCCGTTCGCATTCATGTTGAGAGGGTTATTCAGAGACTAAAAATCTACCGCATTCTGAGCAACAAAATTCCCCTCAAGTTGATGCCACACATGAGCAAAGTAGTTTCTGTGTGTGCTGCTCTTGGTAATATGCAGCCACCAATCATCAACAAAATAAGGCTGGTGTGTTCACCGCAACTATCATCATCGGTCTATTATGCCAACTGCAGGATGAAGGCCTCTCCCGTATCCCTCCACTTATGCCAGCTGCGGCTGCCTTAACCCCACAAGCTTCCTGATATATCCCAACCTGGATGTGTTGCACCTGCTATGTTTACGTTCTCTTGGAGTCCAGCCTGTTACCCTTAGAGACCATAAGCTAGCCCCTTTACTAATCAATGCCTTGCTGCCTATGCCCATTTTCTCTTCATCTCAAGTGAGGTGTTAGTAACTTGTGTTTGCTCCTTAACCCTCCCTACACTCACGCTGCGCAAGCGACATGATGGGCACATTTAGTTCACGCTCAAGACCTGAATTCAGTTTTACTTCTCTGTAAGTTTTTATATGTGTTGCAGGCATCATTACTATATCACTAAATGCATGTCCGCTTACCTGGTATAGTTGGGAAGGAAATCACTGGTTTCATGCTGATAAGTTGTTCCCTTTGCTTTGTCTACTGGCACGATATTTGAATGCTTTGCGCTTGCATTATATTTTATGGTATTTTCTGGCTCAGTGCTTTAATAAATCCAGCCTCCTTCAAAAGGCTCCAGGCTTTTGCCTTTCTCACCTTAGTGTCGAAGATCTTAAGCAGTTCTTCATTGCTTTAAAGTCGGTGGCTCAGCCTTGAATCAATAACAAATGAGCAGACCTTCACTGTCGTATCGATTTCGAACCTGGAAGTCTTTTTCGAAAGCTTATGCTCTGTGCTTAAATACAAGAATTGAAATGACTTGCGTACTAGCCTGAACCACTTTTAAAAGGCCAGTGGATAGTGAAAAAGATTTTCTTGTGTTCACATATTAGTTGTATTTGTTATTCTACTGCTATTTTTAATTATTTGCAAATAATTGTATTACGTTCCTTATGTGTTTTGCTCATTTATGCATTTCACGTATTTGTATCATGCACTGGCACCTCTTCTTTGTACCTTTGGCACAACCAGCAAGTGCATTGTCGTGTGTGCAACAATGATGAACGAATGCACTGTGCCACTATTGCAATGCTAAGCTATGCAGTGCTAGCATATTATTTTTCTGACTGCTGTCCTCTTTCACGTGTGCCATGCCAATGACAGAAGATTTTTTGCAATGTTACCTGCTGGGATGTTTTTGCAGATTTATGCACAGCTTGTGCATAGTGGCACTACCATTGTGTGGTATTTTATGTCAACATATTGATTGTTGTTTTTGTTGTTCTATTGCTGTTTTTAATTATTTCCAAATATTTGTATTTCTTAGATTCCTTATGTGTATTACTAATTGATGCATTTCACGCATTTGTGTCATGCACTGGCACCTCTTCTTTGTACCTTTGGCACAACCAGTAAGTGCACTGTCATCTGCGTGCAAAGAAAATGAACAAATGCACTGTGTCACTGTGGCAATGCTAAGCTCTGTAGTGCTTGAATATGTTTTTTTCTGAGTGCTGTTCTGTTTCACTTGTGCCATGCCAATGACAGATTTTTTTGCAATGATGCCTGATGGGATGTTTTTGCAGTGGCACTACTGCCCTTGTGTGATATTTTATGTTCACATTTTGGGTTGTGGTATTTGTTGCCTGCTGTTTTTAATTTTTGCAGATAACTGCAATAAATACATTCCTTATGTGTATTTTACTCATTTTGTGTAAGGAGCATTGTTTCTATGACATAACGCATTTATAAATCTGGAAGAAAGGCTCTATGTTTGGTCTTAAGTATGATGAAATGATATAGTGTACCCAATAGAGCTGCAAAAAGTAAACTTTTATTTCTGAAAACATGAATACAATTAGTATCACTGGTTACACAACCAAGTCACTCAAATAAGTTATTGTTGCTGTTCAGCATTTCACTATACATACATAAATACTCCTAAAAATATGAAGATGTAAAACAGCCATGATTACTTGTGCTGTGTAAGAATGCAGTAACAATATTTAAGGACTAGAAGATGGAGTGAAAATATTGCACTTAAATCAGAAAGCTTGATTTGTTGGCGTACTGAGCGCCGACTTACAAGAACCTTCTTTGCGTGTGAGTGGAAACAAAATAAATTATACTAAGGTCTAGATAAGGTTCGGGATGAGAAATTTGAAATAAAAGTATTCCATCTTTGGGATGAGCTCAGTCAAAAATGCTTCATCTCTCTTTACTGCTAAAATCACAGATTGCTGAGGAGTGAAAACATAGAGTAGTGCCTTATTTAAATTCAAAACATACAGCTCTACCTGGATTTGGGTGTAGTATTGGTGGCTAGACCTAAGCTCAATTCGGTCGTTTCGGAATTCTAGATAGGGCAATTTTATAGACCTTTCCTCATAGTTGATGAATGGCATATCTTTATATTTAAATGGGCACTTTATCTCCACGAGGACTGTCTCATTCTCAAGCTTCACAAGTCCATCAGGGCTACAACACAGCCATGGCTGCTCAGGCAGCACTACCAATCCTGTCTGGAGAGGGAAGGAATTAAAAATAATTTTGTGAAATGATAGGTTCTTCGCAAGGCAGAAGCACATATTATGCGCATTAGAAAAGCAAACAAACAAAATCGCACCTGAAATATGTGTGCCTCAAGCCGCCGCCAGAGCTCCTCTCGTGCTCTGGCTTCTGTGTTGATACCTGTTGAATATTCAAGTTTTTCATTTAATTCATCCACATGTCAATCACTTGATTTCAATGAACCTCATTTGTGCTTTAACTTTGCCTTCGACACATCTCATATTTAACTTGAGATCATGCCATTGTCACCAGCTTTGCATCATAATTGCAAGATAGAAGTTAGATCTTACCCTAACACATAGCAGCGTTCTTGAATGAGAGGGCAGTCCTCAGTTGCTCAGCAGCTTTCCTGTAGCCATCTTCATCACTTTTGGTGCGCACGCAATGTGCTTTGGTGCTGCTAATCCGATACCTGCGTTCCTGAAGCCACCTGCATGTTTTAAACGAATGGTTTAAAATCAGCTGAAAGATTGCCTTCACTACCATTATAACTTACCGTGGACACTTTGCTTGGCCTTGTGTTAGGACAGACAGTTTACAGGGACTGCAAGAGAGGACCACGTCGGTTTGGTACTTAGCAGCCTCTAAGCTATTTATCTCTATTGCAAGGTCCCTGCGCATGATTGTTTTTTTTGTTGCACTGTTGTCGACAGCTTTCAGGCAGTGGTACACAGGCCGCCGTGCTGTTAATTTCAGCAGGTCTTCCAAAATTTCTTCATCTGCCACCTTCGAAGCTTGATCTACAATTTTGTTAAGCACGTCCTGGCACACCAATTTTTCCGCATTCATTTGTCGCATTTCCAAAATTTTCTTCATCGAACTCATTATGTCTGGGTAGTTCAGTAGAATGGACGGAGATGCAGCCTTTGTGTTGGCCGAATTGCTCTCTTGACCTGTTATGCAAAAGGGACATAGACAAACATCCATGAGGTTAAACATGTTCTGAACAGAGAAGTGCAACTTAATTTTAGTATAAATACAAGCTGTTTGGACATTCAGCGCAGCAAGATGCTAAATTGCAAGGCTTTAACGTTCCTGTTTGCTTCATATGCGAAGAGAAGCATGCGCACACAACTGAAAGTGTAGGAAATAACCTTAGACAAAATGCAATAGTGCTGAGACTCACTGGGAAAGAATGCCATCAAGTCTTGGTTCCGTGGCCTTTGGGGTTTCATGCTCGGTTTGCCCCACTGTTGAGGCTGGCTGGTGCAGGAAGCTTCCTCATATCGGTTGATGTAAAAGCACACCGCGGCGGCATGCTTGCACTGCGCTGCAATTTGCGCTTTACAAGTGCAGCGGCCGTCCTTTATGTGAAGCTCCTGCTTTGCATGAATTGACCAAGTTAGCTGTGGTGAAAAAAAAGAAAGTGCCGCTTAAATTCACGCAGTCAACACTGTGACTGGATCACTGTTCACAAGTCGAAAACAGCCTTCAGTCACACTGTGACTCGTCCGCAGAAAATGATCACGCGAATTAATGCAATGTTTTGAGCTGCCTCCCTTACGCGACGACTCGGTGATTAGTACCCTCAGCTGCTGACCCCGAGGGCGCGGGTTCGATTCCGGCTGCGGCAGCCGCGTTTCGATGGAGACGAAACTCAAGGCGCCTGTGTACTGAGTGATTTCAGTGTACGTTAAAGAATCCCAGGTGGTCAAAATTAAGCCCGCCATAACAGTTTCACAGTTTAGAAATAAATGTCTCGGAGTGCATGCCTCGACAAGCGCCCAGTTGTATACGCGCGGTCAAAAGTAAGAGCGGAGTTATAAACAGCGGAGTGCTCGCGCGCAGTCGTCATCCAAGTATCAAATGGCACATATCAGCTCTGCTGTTGAAGTGCGTGCGTACATAGGTGAACGTGCAAACTAGAATGCCCCGGCGTGCTGAACCGCGTTTGTATGCTCACTCACGAGTCAAATGTAAAAGCAAACAGCACTTGAGCCATGAGCCTGTAATGAAATCCGAAACTACATGTGTGACAAATGGCGAGTTCAGGCGAGTGCGCCGAGCATGCAATAATCGACGCGACACAGTATGCAGAACGCGAACAGTTACTCACTAGCAATAAAAATGTCTTTACTCTCCGAAAAGCGGAAGGACTGTGCACTTACCTCGAGATGCACGTCGTAGGTGACGTGATCGCTCACTTGCGACAGGCACTTCGCTTGAACACAAACATAGTTGTACTCCAATATCTGCTCCACGCTGTGCACATTAGGTACCAAACGCTCTCCTTTCATGAGATTCGAGCGGCGAAAATGTCCATCAAGATCACTTATCCTCTTAAAGCCGCACCGCAATCGATACATCGCGAAGCGAAGAGCACCAGCTGCCTTTGTCCCGCGTTATGAAAATCCCGCCGCAGAGGGCGCTGATTGTCTGCTTTCACGGCGCCGCCTGGCCGAGCTTGGGATCCCTATAATCGGCCTGCAAGAGGTAGGAGCCGACCCGACGCCGACTCTCCCAGGATATTACACAGTCCACAACGCGAGCTTGCTAAAAGTTGCAACCCTTGTTTCTAAGGACATCACGGTGGTCGAACACTCCTTGAGAGAGCAGGAGATCAACTACAACATGATCGAGATCATTCCCAACAAGAGGGGCCACAAGAGCACCTTCGTTCTGAACGTGTATCACCCCCCACGAGCAACCAAGGCCGATTTCTCTGACATACTTCAAGAGGCAGATCAGCTAGCGGTTTCGCACCAGCTTATCGCACTCGGTGACTTTAACGCCCCCAACAGGAAATGTGGCTACAAAACTAACTCGCTTCGTGGTTTAAGCGTGGTACGAGCTCGGGATGCCCAGGGCCTGGAAATACTGACTGATCCTTTGTGCCCAACCCGCGAAAGAAACAACGTCACGCGCGATTCATGCCCTGACCTTACAATTGACAAGAACATCCATAACGCTACGTGGACAAATCTCAGAGAGAACTTAGGTAGCGACCACTACATCGTAAGCCGTCTATCGCTTCCGCAAATATTTGTCGCACCCTGGGAGACGCCAAAATCACAGACTGGACTAAATACAGCGCATAGCCCGTTCCGGAAGACCCCATTCAATCCATCGGCGAATGGAGTGAACAGATTCGGAAAGCACACAGGGAAGCCACCACCGAAGTACAATGCAAGCCCGATAATCCGCCGGTCGATCGTCACCTTCTGAAGTTGTGGCAGACCCGATGGACTCTGGTTCGCAGATGGAAACGCCAACGCCTCAATCGTCCCCTGAGACTCCGCATATCACAGATCACGGCAAAAGCACAAGAGTATGCACAACACCTCGCTCAACAGAATTGGCAGGAATTTTGCGAGTCACTACGCGGCACGCTGGGGACCTCCCGCAACTGGGCGATCCTCCGCAGCCTCGTCGATCCGCAAACATCGCGGTCTGCCATTAACCGTACACTCAAGAAAATCGCTCATCTGTACGGCGGAGACGACGCGGCCCTCCTCACAGCCCTCAACACCAAATACAACGGCGCCCCATCCTCCCAGCACAATCTCGTACACGGGAGGCCCAAATGAGAGGCTGGATGCCCCCATCACCACTGCCGAGGTTTACGCCGCGGCTCGATCTGCCACACGATACACGGCAGCTGGCGCGGACAAGACCACAAATGCGATGATTCGAAACCTGGTCAAGTCGCAGATCGAGGTCCTCACTACCTACATAAATGACAGCCTATGGGAGGCGGGAGAACTCCCTGCACAGTGGAAACACACCGAAATCGTTACTATTCCAAAACCAGGCAAACCACCAAGCCTGCAAGCATTAAGACCCATCTCCCTCACCTCTTGCCTGGGCAAACTATACAAGCGCGTTATCCAGACCCGCCTTCAAAACTACATAGAGGACAACGACCTCTTTCCACCCACTATGATTGGCTTCAGGAAAGGTCTTTCTACGCAAGACGTTTTCCTCCTTCTCAAGGAAGAAGTACTCCGTAACATCCCGAGATGCAGCGAGCACCTAATTAGGCACTTGATCTGAAAGGCGCTTTTGATAACGCTTCTCACGACGCCATCTTTAAAAGAACTCAACGCCCTCGATTGCGGACCCAAGATCTTCAACTACATCAAAAACTTTCTCAGCAACCGCACTGCCACGATTGGCATGGGAGATGTCCGCTCTGGCACAGAGCAGACACCCAACAAAGGCACTCCGCAAGGCTCTATATTCTCTCCTCTCCACTTCAATATAGCTATGATCGGCATGGCAAAAGCATTCGAGGCTATTGAAGTTATCGGCTATACTAACTACGCCGATGATATTACCATCTGGTCCACCTGGGGTTCCCTCGCCGACAAATAAAACACCCTACAAGAAGCAGTCAATTGCGTAAAAATACAAGAAGCAAATTGCGGTCTCCGCTGCGCACCCGACAAATCCGAAATTATCCGCATTCAGTGCTATGCCTACAAATTTCCCGGCGACATCCTACCTTTTTTCGCCTCTCTATCCTACCTTTTAGAATAAATGTTTTTTACTACTAATAAACCCGTGCACTTTCCGCCTTCTTGCGGTCATTAAGATCAGTCAGTCAGTCAGATATTAGTGGGGGAGGTCACCGCCTGGCTCTACGGGACCGGTATCTACAGGCTCTTATATGTGGCGAGTACTCCCTGTCGGCGGGTTTATCTGCTGCTAAACCGCCTTCATCGTTTCGGATGGCGAGTTGCGACACACGTCATGTCACATTCTTTCACTCTAGCATGTCTTAACGCTACCACTGTATGCACGTGGAAGCGATTGTGGCTCAGCTTGATCCAGTGGGCAGGGTCGTGCGTTTTCCTTTTCATTTTTCCTAAAGTCGCAACAACACCATCTCCTTCGTGCGCTTACCTTAACAGAGCTTTCGCTCGTCTTTGGTTCAGCCGGGTTGAACCACAGCTACTTTTTGAGTGCTAAAGCACTTCTAGCCGCACTCCCCTGGTTCCAGACGTGTCTCGTGTGAAGCCTCTGAGTAGCATGTGCAGCAAGCTAACTGGCGTTTCGCACCCGCGGCTTCAACTGAGTTTCCACCTAAACTGTCGCTCAAGATGCACGCGCAAGCTCAGGTTTTAGGGGGTATCGAGGTAAACTACATAAAGGAAAGTATTTTAAACGCCCCAGAAAGGACCTAAAAAATAAAAAAGATCCCATACATACTCAGGACGGGTGACACTGGCTAGTGACCTACACGGAATGCGCATTAACCGTCTGACATTAAGAAGTCTTGCTAAAACACAGCAGCACCGTACAGAAGGAAAGAATCAGCCCACACTGAGTCAACAGGGAGGGCAAATTTCACAGGTATATCCTTCAGGAGAGATAATAAACAAATCACAGTGTTTGCGCAGAACAGTCAGACAAAAAAATTAAATGAAAGTTCATTGACGCTACAAAACCAAATCTATTCTTTCCCTCTCTCTTTTATCCCTTCCCTTACGGCGTGGTAAAGGTGTCCAATGATATGTAAGACAGATACTGCGCCTTTTCCTTCCACATAATCAAAACCCGTCTGTACATGACTACGACGAGTGTAGCAGGCCAATCACCTAAACATCGCGCGAACACAGAAAAAGTGCACTACATATTTCACATCAATAAGTTCTCTTAAAATGGCTTCTCATAAAGTGGCGTGGCAATGTACAGAAGAATCAGCCCTCCACGGGTAAACTGGGAAGTAAAGAGAGATCGAGCAGAAATGCAAGAAGAGCTGTAGCACGAATATCAGCGACAGCACGCCTTCGCTGTCGGCGCACAAAGCTTGAAAAGATCATTTATTGTTCGCAACTAAATCTCCAGCGTCTTTTAAAAAAAATGGCCGTCGCTGTCCCGAGCTGCGTTCCTTCTATCGTTGCATCAAATTGTTTATGTAACAGGCGATGTTCTTTTTAGTCGTTTCATCAAACTGTTAAAACAAATGTAGTTTCTATTCAGACAAACATGAAAAAAAAATTGAGGACGCTTAAGCTTCGCCTCTAAGAGTGAAAAGCGACAGCGTGTTGCAGCACTGCCAGGGTTTCCACATAACGCCATCGCCCGTTCGGCGCGACGCATGGTCCGTTAGAAAATTTAAGGAAAGAACGCGTGTCTAATATATCTCTGTGGACACCCGAACCAGGCCGTATGGGCAAGAAAATGAAATGAAAATTGGTTTTAAGGAAAAGAAATTGACTACTGATCCGGAGTTCCCGGGTTCGAACCCGACCGCGGCGGCTGCGTTTTTATGGAGGAAAAACGCTAAGGCACCCGTTTGCTGTGCGATGTCAGTGCACGTTAAAGATCCCCAGGTGGTCGAAATTATTCCGGAGCCCTCCACTACGGCACCTCTTCTTCCTTTCTTCTTTCACTCCCTCCTTTATCCCTTCCCTTACGGCGCGGTTCAGGTGTCCAACGATATATGAGACAGATACTGCGCCATTTCCTTTCCCCTAAAACCAATTATTATTAAAGAAAAGAAATGACGCCTGTTGCATTTCCCGCTGGACACCCGGACCGCGCCGTAAGGGAAGGAAAATACGTTGCGAGGAGGAGGAAGAGAGATTTTACGCTCACGGCCTACGCCGACGACACCGCCTTTTCTCCGACACGAGCTCCTTAACGCTATCGCGTTAAAAAGCTGCGGTTTACCTACTGCTAAATTTGGTTAGATAAGGAAAGCTACGGTGTATCGGGCAAGTAGAAGCGGCTTAGCGTCTCTAACGTTGAGTGCGTTCCGCACGTTGGACAGGCAGCGCGCCCACCCTGCCACAATGGCAGGTTGAAGTTAACGCTTGATGGCGAGAGGCTGCTCACCCAATGAACGCTGCGGCCTATTGAAGCAGTACCGCCAGTCTCCCACAACGTTGGCAACGCTGATGCATGCAGCCCACCTCTCTCTCTCACCACCGCCACGTACTTCTAAGGGCGATTGAGCCGCAGAGCCAGTTATGCTTCTTCCTTTCCTCAAAATCCTCTTTGTCAGGAGCGTAGTCAACGCCAACGCCAAAGAACACAATGAACGCCGACAACCAGAAACGCCGAAACAGAGGTGGGCGGTTGGTTTCTTCGGCGGCTAAGTGACAATGCCAATGAATCCAATAAACGCTGATAACCCGAACGCCGAAACAGATCTGAGCGGCTGGTTTCGTCGGCGGCTGTGTGGCGTCAGAGCTGTCACGTGGTTTCTCCCCGGTTAATAATGGTTTTTTTTGGGAG
>NC_135504.1:120627915-120812915 GCF_052857255.1 Amblyomma americanum | reverse complement strand
GAGCACGTAAGGAGCATCAGTGGTAATCGGAGCCGACGAAAGGAGGGGACGCGGAAAACGAAGGAGTGTGGGGACGGACAAATCGTTTCCCGACGTTGGAGGGCCGGCACAGTCCCTCGCGTAGTGTCCCCGCAGGCCGCAGCGGAAGCAGGTCATGCGGACGTCGTTACGCAGGCGTCGGATAGAGGCCGCAGTTGGGGCTGCGGACCGAGGAGCCTGCACCCGGACGCTGCGCTCGGCAGACGGTGGCGACCCCCGCGTGGCCAGCAAAGTCAATTCCGCCTCGATGGCGAGCGCCATGGCGGCGCGGACGGAATCAGGACGGCCAGAGCGGACCAAGCGCTGCACCTCGGGGAGTCGGATGGCGTCGACAAACGCCTCGGTGCCGACCAGGGCCACGGCGTTCTGAGGCGCTCCCGGCAGCGACTGCAGAGCCAGGCGCTCAATGGCGGCGGCGAGGTCCTGGTACGTCTCCCCGGGCTCTTGACGGCGGGCTCGCAGGCGGTGGTACTGCACACGGGGTTGACCTGAGGCACCATAGTGGTCGGCGAGGAGGCCCGCCAGAACAGTGTAAGAGCCCAGCTGGTCGGGCGGCACGTTCTGCAGCAGCTCGGTGGCGCGGCCCCTCAGTTTTGCAACGAGCATCCATGCCTTCATTTGCTCGTCCCAGCCTCTCGCCGCCGCAATACCGTCCAGCTGGATGCGGTAAGCATCCCACGAGATGGTGCCGTCAAATGTGGGCAATTCCACAACGTCCAACGAACACTGCGGCGAGGACGCACCCGCGCCGAGCACGCCATTGGCGGCCACGACCGCAGGCCCAGCGACGGCAGAGCCGTAAACAGCGGCGGCGGGGACGCCCAAAGGCACCTGACCTGTGCTCGGCTCGGCTGGCACCAGGCGACGGAGTTCGCGCCGGAGAGCTTCCATCTCCCCAGCCTGGGCAGTCAGACGGGCCTCCCATGCGTCCATCCGTTGGGAGACTGTATCCAGGAGGCGCTCAACACCGGCGTCCGGCTGCTGCGAAGAGCCGAGCCTCTCTGAGCGCCTAGGTCTAGCGGCGCCGGCCGCCGCGTCGTCGGCGCTATCGGCTGGTGGTGGACTCCTGTCGTCTGGCACGTCGGGTGCTTGATTCCGGGAGCGGGTGAGCGGCATGATCCCACCGCTGCCACCAAAATGTTACGGTGTGGGATGCCACGGGGTGGCCACGGGCCCGCCCAGAGAAATATAGCAGCAGTACGGAGGCGAGCCGGCGAAGCACGACCGGCGGCGGCCAAGCTTTTTCGTTCTATCTCCCTCGTGCTAGAGCCGCGCGCTCGCCGCTCGCGCTCGCTCTCCGCCTCTTCTTTTATTCCCGTATCAATATATATATATATATATATATATATATATATATATATATATATATATATATATATATATATATATATATATGTGTGTGTGTGTGTGTGTGTGTGTGTGTGTGTGTGTGTGTGTGTGTGTGTGTGTGTGTGTGTGTGTGTGTGTGTGTGTGTTAGCAGAGAAGTTAAAGGAAATGAGGGGCCCGTTTGACAAATTTATGAAGGGAGCCAACAGTCATATATATATATATATATATATTATTATATATATATATATATATATATATATATATATATATATATATATATATAGCAGAATACGATTTAAAAACAGCAGTTGGTAACACTGGGCCATGGCCCTCTGCGACCTGTTTAAAAGTGCTAGCCAGTCACAATAGCAGTGAAATCAGCATTTCTGGCCAAATGTTTAGGGGAATCTACAAAGGTGGCGTAGATTTTAAATAAGAAATTCTTTACTCATTGGTACCCACCCGAGCTCAACCCTACGGCTACAGAGGAAAGCTGCGGAGCTTTCTCAGAAAGTTCTTAGTTAAAGAAAAATTCGTCCTGTTGCGGGGTTCAAACCGGGACCACGGCTTCACGTGAGCAGTCGCTCTACAAACTGAGCTAAACGGGATGGCATGCTCATGGTAGGGCGACAGCGAATCGATCAATAACTAGAAGTGAGAACAGTGTTGGTTAAATGTCTGAAGAGAATCCCCCAAAGTGGAGTATGTCTTTAATAAGGGTGCATTAATTACTCATTGGTATTCACCATGCGCAGGCATACGGCTGCAGAAGAAAGCTGCGCAGCTTTTTCATAAACTTCTTAGTTAAAGAAAAATTCGTCCTGTTCAGGGTTTTAAACCGGGACCACTGCTTCACGTGAGCAGTCGCGCAACACAGTGAGCTAACCGGGATGGCATGCTCATAGTACGGCGAGAGCGAATAGATCAATAACTCAAAGTGAGAACAGTGCTGGTCCAATCTTTTTGCGGAACCCCCAAGGTGGAGTAGATCTTTAAAAAGTGTGTATTTACTCATTGGTATCCACCCATGCGCAGACATACGGCTACAGTTACAAGTCTACAGAGGAAAGCTGCACAGCTTTCTCAGAAACATTTCGTAAAAGAAAAATTCGTCCCGGTCCAGGGGTTTAAACCCGGGACCATTGTTTCACGTTAGCAGTCACTCTACAAACTGAGCTAACTGGGGCGGCATGGTTATATTAGGGCGAGAGCGAATGGATCAATCACTCGATGTGAGAACAGTGTTGGTAAAATGTTTTAGGGAAATCCCTCAAGGTGGAGTAGATCTTTAATAAGGGTGTATTTACTCATTGGTATCCACCCTTGTGCAGGCATACGGCTACAGAGGAAAGCTGCGCAGTTTTCTGAGCAACTTCTTAGTTAAAGAAAAATTCCTCCTGGTCCAGGGATTCAAAGCTGGGACCAGCGCTTCACGTGAGCAGTCGCTCTACCAACTGAGCTAAACGGGATGGCATGCCCATGGTAGGGCGACAGCAAATGGATCAATAAATAGAAGTGAGAACAGTGTTGGTTAAATGTCTTAAGAGAATCCCCCAAAGTGGAGTAGGTCTTTAATAAGGGTGCATTAATTACTCATTGGTATTCACCATTCGCAGGCATACGGCTGCAGAACAAAGCTGCGCAGCTTTTTCATAAACTTCTTAGTTAAAGAAAAATTTGTCCTGTTCCGGGGTTTTAAACCGGGACCACTGCTTCACGTGAGCAGTCGCGCAACCAACTGAGCTAACCGGGATGGCATGCTCATAGTACGGCGAGAGCGAATAGATCAATAACTCGAAGTGAGAACAGTGCTGGTCCAATCTTTTTGCGGAACCCCCAAGGTGGAGTAGATCTTTAAAAAGTCTTTATTTACTCATTGGTATCCACCCATGCGCAGACATACGGCTACAGTTACACGGCTACAGAGGAAAGCTGCACAGCTTTCTCAGAAACATTTAGTAAAAGAAAAATTCGTCCCGGTCCAGGGGTTTAAACCCGGGACCATTGTTTCATGTTAGCAGTCCCTCTACAAACTGAGCTAACCGGGACGGCATGGTTATATTAGGGCGAGAGTGAATGGATCCATAACTCGAAGTGAGAACAGTGTTGGTCAAATGTTTTAGGGAAATCCCTCAAGGTGGAGTAGATCTTTAATAAGGGTGTATTTACTCATAGGTATCCACCCTTGTGCATGCATACGGCTACAGTGGAATGCTGCGCAGTTTTCTGAGCAACTTCTTAGTTAAAGAAAAATTCCTCCTGGTCCAGGGATTCAAAGCCGGGACCAGTGCTTCACGTGGGCAGTCTCTCAGCCAACAGAGCTAACCGGGCTGGCATGCTTATGGTACACCGAGAGCGAATGGATCAATAACTCGAAGTGAGAACAGTGTTGGTCAAATCTTTTTGGGTAATCCCCCAAGGTGGAGTAGACCTTAATAAGGGTGTATTTACTCTTTGGTATTCACCCATGTGCATGTATACGGCTACAGTGGAATGCTGCGCAGCGTTCTCAGAAACTTCTTAGTTGAAGAAAAATTCGCCCTGGTCCGGAGTTCAAACCCGGGACCACTGCTTCACGTAAGCAGTCACTCAACCAACTGAGCTAACCTTGACGGCATGCTTATGGTACGGCGAGAGCGTATGGATCAATAACTCAAAGTGAGAACACTGTTGGTCAAATGTTTTAGGGCAATCCCCCAAGCTGGAGTAGATCTTTAATAAAGGTGTATTTACTCATTAGTATCCACCCTTGTGCAGGCATACGGCTACAGAGGAAAGCTGCGCAGTTTTCTGAGCAACTTCTTAGTATTCGTCCTGGTCCAGGGGTTCAAACCCGGGACCACTCCTTCACGTTAGCAGTCTCTCAGCCAACAGCGCTAACCGGGATCGCATGCTTATGATACGGCGAGAGCGAATGGATCAATAACTCGAAGTGATAACAGTGTTGGTCAAATGTACGAGGGGAATCCCCCAAGGTCCAGCAGATCTTTGATAAGGGTGTATTTACTCAATGGTATCCGCTCATGTTCAGGCATACGGCTGCAGTTACACGGCTACAGAGGAAAGCTGCGCAGCTTTCTCAGAAACATTTAGTAAAAGAAAAATTCTTCTCGGTCCAGGGCTTCAAACCCGGGACCATTGCCTCTCGTTAGCAGTCGCTCTACAAACTGAGCTATTCGGGACGGCATGCTTATGGTAGGGCGAGAGCGAATGGATCAATAACTCGAAGTGAGAACAGTGTTGGTCAAATGTTTTAGGGCAATCCGCAAAGTTGGAGTAGGTCTTTACTAAGGGTGTATTTACTCATTGGTATCCACCCTTCTGCAGGCATACGGCTACAGAGGAAAGCTGCGCAGCTTTCTGAGCAACTTCTTAGTTAAAGAAAATTCGTCCTGGTCCAGGAGTTCAAACCCTGGACCACTGCTTTATGTGAGCAGTCTCTCAGCCAACACAGCTAACTGGGATGGCATGCCTTAGGTACGGCGAGACCGAATGGATGAATAACTTGAAGTGAGAACAGTGATGGTAAAATCTTTTTGCGGAATCCCCCAAGGTGGAGTATTTCTTTAATAAGGGTGTATTTACTCATTGGTATCCACCCATGTGCAGGCATACGGCTACAGTTACTTGGCTACAGCGGGAAGCAGCGCAGCTTTCTCAGAAACATTTTGTAAAAGAAATATTCGTCTCGGTTCAGGGGTTCGAACCCGGGACCATTGTTTCACGTTAGCAGTCGCCCTACAAACTGAGCTAACCGGGACGGCATGCTTATGGTAGGGCGAGAGCGAATAGGTCAATAACTCGAAGTGAGAACAGTGTTGATCAAATCTTTTTGGGTAATCCCCCAAGGTAGAGTAGATATTTAATAAGGGTGTATTTACTCATTGGTATTCACCCATGTGCATGCATACGGCTACAGTGGAATGCTGCGCAGCGTTCTCAGAAACTTCTTAGTTGAAGAAAAATTCGCCCTGGTCCGGAGTTCAAACCCGGGACCACTGCTTCACGTAAACAGTCACTCAACCAACTGAGCTAACCGGGACGGCATGCTTATGGTACGGCGAGAGCGAATGAATCAATAACTCGAAATGAGAATAGTGCTGGTCAAATGTTTTAGGTGAATCACACAAGGTGGAGTAGATCTTTAAAATGGTGTATTTAATCATTGGTGTTCACCTATGTGCAGGCATATGGCTGCAGAGGAATGCTGCGCAGCTTTCTCAGAAACTTCTAAGTTAAAGAAAAATTCGTCTTGGTCCGGGGTTCAAAACCGGGACCACTGCTTCACGTGAGCAGCCGCTCTACCAACTGAACTCACTGGGATGGCACGTTTATGGTAGGGTTAAAGTGAATTGTTCAATAACTCGAAGTGGGAACAGTTTTGTTCAGCCTGAAGTATTTTTTCGCTATAATTTGTAAGCTACTAACTTTAGAGACAGGCGTAATCTTGATAATGAAGAAATTGCCTCATGAAAGCATCAATTTACGGAACGACGTCAAGCGAGTTCGTTTTGTTCTCGGATTCGCCCTGCTCAATAGTACCTCCATGTTTCTTCTTCATCTACAGTTCACACTTCTGTTTGGACTCTACATTGAGCAAGGAGGTGGGCTCCAGTTTCAAAGCTTCCATTGCGACTAGCCTTAACACGTCGTATATGAAGTCTACGAAAGTTAGTCTCGACCAAATTTTGCCCAAAATTCAGTTTACAGCAGCCAATAATCTGTTCAAACCTATTCTGATAAATTGATCCATATTTAACTTAGAAATCACAGAGACAAAATATATATTAGTAATTCGGGCAGTTTTGCTCGGATACTTTTCGACCAGCGCTCTCTAAGTATTCTTTTACAATATTTTATGTAAGTACATGTATATCACTTATGAGAGCTTTGGATACTATGCTGCTGCTCTTATAATGTGCGCTTAGACAGCCAACAGTTATTAAAATTTCGCACAGAACTATGGGGCCCAAACATGAAGGCTCTGATGATCATTTTAAATTTCATGAGTGGAAAATATCGTCCTTATCCTTAAAATTTTCTTTTCCATGTACGACTGCGCGAACAGCGCTGCGCGCTTGAAGAACGCACGAGTGGTGACTGCCAAAGAAAATATTAAAGAGTGAGGTCCTCTTAGAAAGAATATCTTCTCTTCTATTTCCACTCAAGATCTTTTAATTCTTTGTTAGATGAGAGGAGGCCAGGAATGAAACTCATTCTCAAAAGCGCTGATCCCAGGAAGCACCGCACATAAACGAAACTCTCCAAAGTAGGTGGACAACTGCTCGAAGAAGATTGAGCACGTGCAATTCGTCGACACGTGAGATTGAATGCCTGGATATATTGCTCCAAATTCCCCGACTTCCCAGCCATGGCTACATAAGTAATCGAGTAGCTTCCGGAATGTGCGGGCGTTGCCGACGAGACTACAGGATTCTCATTTTTTTTAATGAGACAAAGGCTACCGCACCAGAAAGATGGATCAAAGAACAGAAATATTTTTGCTTTTTTCTACACAAAATATCGTTTTATTCAAAATTTTTTTTCTCAATGAGGGGTCAAAGACTCAACCTTGAGAAAATGCAAAGCTTTTTCCCATGGCCACAGATGCCCTTGCGCCATAAAAATTCAGCATTGTCAAGTGTTCCTTTCATTGAAATTTATATAAGCCTGGAAGGCTTGAATGCACCTGCAATTACATCCTTTCAATAATCTATTACCGTCAATCACACCGATCGGTGAGTTTAAAATACCGGTCACTGAACTGAAGCAGACTCTTGTTCAAGAATGCGGTCCGAAAGGATTCGTATTCATTTTGGTTGATATTTTTATCTAATGTAGTATAAGAATATCCGCTCGCACATCGGCGCCATGACAACTTGGCCGTTCGGCAGGTGCAATTATGACGCTCTTTTGCGTTTCGTTGATTTTCAGTTTCAAAAGAGAATAATTGAGCATGCACATGAACCACGTGACGCCTAGCATGACACGAGTTGCCGGGCCGTTCTTATTCACCGATTTTGGTTGAAACTGGGAAGTTTCGGATTCAGTTACATCACAGGTTAACGCCCGTTTTCTAGGGAAATGCCGCGCTGCCTGGAGTTTTCCGCCCACATTGCATGCGTGACGATTGCGCGATGTTTACGGAAGAAAAAAATCTCGAGGGCTACGCAGTGTCATCAGGTGTCCACAACGCTATATATTTTGCTACCGACGTGACAAAAACATGCAGAAACTCAGATAGTTTATTCCTTGTGAAAGTACCGGTAATAGCTTCATCCCACACATCTTAATACTCTCCCACTAGGTTAAACGCAACAGTTATCTTTGAGAAGTTTACATGAATTGCTTGTCAACGACATCATTTCTTTACAAACCAACAATACATAAGCGTGGCCTGCAGCACAGATTCGCGATAACTGCTCCATTGCACATTTATTGAATACTAAGCCGTGCGCGTATGGCAGTAGAAGCTCCAGTTAGGCGCTCGTACCAAAAATTGCGTGCCGAGTACTCCTCTTTATGCTTCGTTTGCATATTGAGGACAGCAGTTCAATGCCACAGCTGTTGCAAAAATAAAATTACATAAGCAATAGTTGGCATGAAATCACCTCACATAGATCTTTGTCTGCCTACGTGCCAGGAGGAATCGATTTTGCACGTACCTTCACAGAAAAAAAAACTTTACTAGATGAAAATACGCCTTAAAAAATTTCTTTCTGTGTGGTCGGGTAAAGCAGGTAAATGAGAAGCGTAGCATTACGAGGATACATGCGTGCTCCATATGCTGAAAAAAATACCAGCTATGCGATAGAGAAATAACTTTTATCCGAGAATATGCACCGAGAAAATTTGTGTACGCCACTGCACAGTGCAGGTGACATCATCAGAGAGACTATTCGCCACAACACCCCGGTTTCCTTTCACCATATTGCAACTTCTTCTGCTACGAGGCCACGTATTAGTTCCGCAAAGGTTATTTATCCTGACCTGACCTATATCCCCTCGATGTTTACACAGTCCTCTAGGGAGTCCTCATTCATATGGAGTCTGCAAAAACCTGAAGGGCACACAAATGCTTTCTGCATTATGAAGAAGGACGGGACATCATAGGTTGCACATAAGCAAGCCATGTTCGAGCATCTCCATTCTATCCACGGTGACCAAATAGGCGGTTACACAAACTCCTAAGTGAAGTCTATTTGTGCTGGCGGCTCTGCGGTTATCGAAGCAAGGTCCATATTGATCATTGCGAAGACAACTTATCACACGTTTCTGGCGGGTGCAGAACGTGCTGCCCTTCAGGCTGTCCCTGAGTTCATCAGCCTGGAAAATCCACTGGACTGGATCCTCGGTCCGTGGCCACAGCAGTCGACTGCTCTCAAGGCATACATGGCACTTTTTGCCTACTTGCGAGTGACTGGATTGAGTGACAAATTATGACAGCGCTGTGTGTGTGTGTGTGTGCGTGTGTGTGTGTGTGTGTGTGTTTGTGTGTGTGTGTGTGTCTGTGTGTGTGTGTGTGCGTGTGTGTGTGTGTGTGTTATGCCTTTTTATCCTTCTCTCTTCCTCCTTTAGTCCCCTAATTCCTCTTCCCCAGTGCAGGGTAGCCAACCAGAATCCCCTTTCTGGTTAACAACCCTGCCTTTCCCTCCTCCTCCTCTTTATCTATCTATCTATCTATCTATCTATCTATCTATCTATCTATCTATCTATCTATCTATCTATCTATCTATCTATCTATCTATCTATCTATCTATCTATCTATCTATCTATCTATCTATCTATCTATCTATCTATCTATCTATCTATCTATCTATCTATCTATCTATCTACCTATCTATCTATCTATCTATCTATCTATCTATCTATCTATCTATCTATCTATCTATCTATCTATCTATCTATCTATCTATCTATCTATCTATCTATCTATCTATCTATCTATCTATCTATCTATCTATCTATCTATCTATCTATCTATCTATCTATCTATCTATCTATCTATCTATCTATCTATCTATCTATCTATCTATCTATCTATCTATCTATCTATCTATCTATCTATCTATCTATCTATCTATCTATCTATCTATCTATCTATCTATCTATCTATCTATCTATCTATCTATCTATCTATCTATCTATCTATCTATCTATCTATCTATCTATCTATCTATCTATCTATCTATCTATCTATCTATCTATCTATCTATCTATCTATCTATCTATCTATCTATCTATCTATCTATCTATCTATCTATCTATCTATCTATCTATCTATCTATCTATCTATCTATCTATCTATCTATCTATCTATCTATCTATCTATCTATCTATCTATCTATCTATCTATCTATCTATCTATCTATCTATCTATCTATCTATCTATCTATCTATCTATCTATCTATCTATCTATCTATCTATCTATCTATCTATCTATCTATCTATCTATCTATCTATCTATCTATCTATCTATCTATCTATCTATCTATCTATCTATCTATCTATCTATCTATCTATCTATCTATCTATCTATCTATCTATCTATCTATCTATCTATCTATCTATCTATCTATCTATCTATCTATCTATCTATCTATCTATCTATCTATCTATCTATCTATCTATCTATCTATCTATCTATCTATCTATCTATCTATCTATCTATCTATCTATCTATCTATCTATCTATCTATCTATCTATCTATCTATCTATCTATCTATCTATCTATCTATCTATCTATCTATCTATCTATCTATCTATCTATCTATCTATCTATCTATCTATCTATCTATCTATCTATCTATCTATCTATCTATCTATCTATCTATCTATCTGGTCTGTTTTCAAAGTGACAGCGTTATAGCTCCCGTTCTGCACAAAATACGACTTCGTCCTCTGCGCTTTGAGAGAAACTCTCCTACTAGGTGGCTACCTGTGTCACGTGATCGAACTGCCACTTCGCAAAGCTTGAAACAGAAACCGAGTCACTGCCAAGCACCTCTTATGGGACGTCATCTGACTTCTGTTAAATGCGCCTTCGGCAGCGACCTCTAGACGAACACTGTCTTCAGTATTGCATTTGCCACAAAACACTAGCCAAAGAAAGCCTACTGACACCGTGAACGTAAGAGTACAGAGTGAAGCAGGATTTCGTAGAGATATAATGTTACCGCATTAAGGGTGACGATTTAAGACCTACCGCCACCGCACTGTAGTATTAAGCCACGGTGCCATTCAAAACAATCAAAGATAACAAAAGCAAAAAGAAATTGATTGATTGATTGATTGATTCAATTTTATTTCTCAACATTCATACAGGGCATGCTTGTGAAAACATCTGGATCCCTATCTAAAAGCTAGTCGGGATCCATGCAATTCAGTTTCAAAGAAAATTGCAGGCATAACTAAAATTAATTACATACATATAAAAGCTCATGAAATTAGAAATACATAAATAGGTACATAGCGCAACAATATTCAGATCACCAAGCCTCTTTTACAAACGCATACAAACACACAAAAATACATGAAAAGAAAAAACGCTGGCTTCACTCATTGTTTATAATATTTCTTCAATGACTCAGGAAGAGTTTTACTACGTTTGAGTTCACTTGGAAGCTTGTTCCACAGCTTAATACCAACATGGGTCATCCTTCTTTCTCCATAGACATTTTTCGTTTTCGGAAGAAGGAAATTTCTATGAGTGGCGTTGCGAGTGCATAGTGGTGGCATACAGAATAGCGATGAGTGTAACGGGTACTTGTCTTTAAGGCATGTGTGTATTGTCAAGACAGTCCTGTATTCAAGTAATGATTGTAGTGGCAGTATATCCATCTGTTTAAAAAGAGGAGCAGTGTGGGCGTTGTATCCTGAATGTGAAATGAATCAAATTTCCCTTTTTTGCAAGACCCTAAGTGGTTCCAAATAAGATCGGTAGGTACGGCCCCATGATTCAATGCAATATAATAACTGGCTTTGAAAAATTGAGAAATAAATAATTCTGAGTATGTCATTACCAAAATAATATCGGCATTTGTACAGTGCAAAGCATGCTGCAGCTAACTTTTTACAAAGCGCCTGAGTGTAGCTTCCAGTGTAGGTTCTCATCTTGAATTATTCCAAGATAAGTGATGTTATTGACAAGTGCAATAGGGGTTCCCAGCCATTGCACGGAAGGCAGGTTTTCATGTATGATTTTTCTGGAGCTCCTAAATATTATGCATTTTGTCTTGTTAACATTGATCAGCGAGAGATCACTTGGACTCTAAGTGTACCGTCTTCTCTGAAAATTTTACGCCTTCCTAAATGAGTTTTGTTTTAAAAGGGGTGGGGGACTGAGAGTTTCTTTTGCTGCTGCAATCGCTTGGACTAGCGTGAATGCTACGACGCGTCTGTGTTTTCAATGAGATTCACGGTGATTTTCAATGTGAATGTGATTCCGCGGTCAGTTGCGCAGTTCCAGCATGTGCAGGAACGGAGGCGCAGAACATTCTAGAGCCTCTGTTGTCGACGCATGCGCTACTCTGGCGGCAGCGCAGCATGTATGCACGAGTGACAGGCGCAAGTCTCACCAAAGTTTGTTAAGGATCGGCTGCGTGTTCCCCCTTTGTTCTGGCCACAGCACGCCTGCAGCTGGGGCTTAATAAATTTCATGCTTAAAATAAAAAGTAGTTAAATAATTATTTATTTATTTGTTTATTTATAGAATACTGCACACCCCAAGATTGGTTCAAGCTGGAGGGGCAGAAAATGTAGATAATACGAAACACACTAAATCACACCACAGAAAACTAACATATGAGTAATAGGACACAGTAAAGAACAAAAAAATGACTCAGCAAATATCAATAAACAATCTAGCCAACGGCATCGATACTCTACAGGTTTAGTGGGTAAGAACATTCTGTAAGATTAAACACCATCGGAAGAACCTAGCGAAGCGTTATAAGCACACGAAACCTCATTTTACAGTCTCAAGAGCTCCTCTTTATTTCACAGATCCTATTAACTGCGAGATAAAGAGATAGCAGTTCTGTATGCATAACTCTCAATCGTGAACACAGTGAAACGCGGACTTAATCTCTGGGCGTTAATATTCTATGATCGCAATTATGTCCTGTAACTGCAGTTAGATCCGGCTTTGGAGCGTCAATAATATTTCATAAACTATAGCTTTAGTTCACAAAAGCGTTTACGCAAAAGACCGGAGTACTTAGCATGCGAAAGGATCTTCCTTCAGCCTCCATACCGCCTTGAGCAGAATGGTCTGCTTGTGGTGAAAGCGAAGAAAAATTTCCCATCACAAGCGTGTAATGTTCGCTTAGACACAGGGTATACCACCATTTTCATTCTCTTGCTAGTTCTGCATTTCTGATGACCTGACTTAAGTCGATACGTCGCATCAGAAACTGCTTAGAATTTTTGTTCGGCTTTGTACCATGTTTGACTCTTTGTCATGTTCCCGTTGTTTTGATGTCTGTGCGTTACAAAGCCTTCATGATCATTAAGAGCTAAATGTTGTGCGTACAAAATAAAAGTGACGATAAAGTAATTTTTAAACGCAAACCTGCGTTACTGCTAACCTGCACGTAAACCACGCGGACAGGTCGCTTCGTATTATCCGTGCGCGCAGTCTGAATTTGTTGAAACATTCATAGGTAAGCTAAGCGATAACTGCAGAATGGGCCGTTCACTGCATTGCAATCATGATTAGCCTTTGAATCCTGCCTGGCACTGGCCACCTTTTGATGGAGACAAAAAGCTAGACGCCGGTGTACTGTGCAATGCCCGTACACATAAAATAACCCCAGGTGGCCGATGCTATTCGGGAGCTCTCCACTTCAGCAGCCCTCATTGCCCACGTGTCGCTGTGAAGCGCTTAACCAAACAAATCAATACCTTTACTAGTTAAAATGAAAGGAGTCTATTCAGATGCAGCAAGCAGGAAAAAGCAACAGAGCCACCTCCTAACGAGCACACGCCACAAGAGATTGCAAGCAGCAAATGGTGAACGTAAGAAGAGCGCCTTTTATCCCAGACGCTTTTGTCCAGCAGAAACATCGCCATTGTGTTTAAGACTCCATAGAACAATGACGCTTGCACCACTGCAGCATCACTCCTTAAATACGTGCATCATTACAGAGGTAAGACCCGATGTTCACCAAATAGCTCCAGGAAAATGGCGTTATATTTGAAGTAATACGCGGCGATTACCACACTTTTTTTTTTGCTCTGCGGTGGTCTTTGAGAAATAACTATTCATTTAGTCGGTAGCCTTGGCGTATGTGGTAGCCTTGAAATCCAAGAGTATTTTGGAAGATATTTCCCTAAACCAGCCCCATTTTAGCGGCTACCACCCGCTCTGGCGGACATGCGAGAGCGTTTTACAAAAGAGCACTATGGGTTTAGTTCCCAGTGTGACTGGCCATGCTTCAGTGGCGGCGAAATGCAAAAAGATTAGCGTGCGAAGGTGTAGTCCACGGTAAAGAAGCGGCGGTGATGGAGATTATTCTGGAGGCCTCGAAAAATCCTTTCTTCATTTTCACTTACACATTATCTATGAAATCAGAAAGTAGAGAGATGTAGGAGAGAAAATACCTGATCTCAATGAAAACTAGGAAATCTGGAATGGAACGATGAAGAAAAAGTACGTCGAGACGAGACTGAACCACTATGGGTATATGCCATTGCTTCAGAGGCAAAAACAACAACCGTATGTGTGTCTTGAGGTCTTTTCTGGCCTGCACGATAGGCTGTGACTTTAACGAACGCTGTCTTTTCATAGTGACTTCAAGTTTTCTGATACTCTCCTTTCTCTTTCATATTGTTATCCCTCGCTCCTCCTCCTCCCCCCTTGTGTAGGGTAGTAATCCGATTATACCTGCGGTTAAACTCCTTGCCTTTCCTCTTCTTCCTCCTCCTCCTCTCCACTTCTGGCCGGCGTCAATGCACTACCTTTTCGTACTCTTCACCAAATTTTGCCCTTCTTGTTAAGAGAGAACATTTTCTAGGACGCTTACCATTTTTACATCGTCCTTTCACTAACGAAGCGAAAACGTTATTAATCCAAACCTTTGGTCCTGTCGCACGCAATAGAAACCATGCCAGCTAAGAATCGGTCTGTAATAGCAGCTTCAGAGCAGGTGGTACGCCGTTAAAACGACTTCCAGGATAGATTATCAGCGCTGTGCACACACCGCAGGTCAACAAACATAGCAAGCTGCGTGCTAGCCTTGATAGAGAATGCGTACAGGACGCGTCACAAGCGGACGGGATTAAGCGGCGCTCACCTTGTCTTCCCTTGTTGCTGGTGCTGCCTGCAAGCTTCGCCGTCGCGACGAGAAAACACAGAACACTAGTTACTGAGACGCCTCTGCGCTAAAAGACATTTCATCTCCCCTTATTTTTTAGCTCTCTTTTTTATGCAACGGTCTTCGCTTGGCAAAATCGTTGGCGAAATCGTTTGGTTTAGGTTTTATGGGGGTTTAACGCCTTGACGTGTCTCGGGCTATGAGCGACGCCATAGTGGAGGGCTTCAGATAATTTCGACCACCTGGGGTTCTTTCACGTGCACTGACATTGCTCAGTACAGGGCCTCTAGAATTTCGCCTCCATCGAAATTCGACCACCGTGGCAGGGATCGAACCCTCATCTTTCGGGTCAGCAGCCGAGCGCCATAACCTCTGAGCCACCGCGGCGACAAAGAGTTGAGCTGGCGATCATTTTATTTGCGCCAGCTTTAATTCACGAGCTATTTTTTACATTTGACTGCAGCAGTCGGGCATGACCTGAAATAATGTTGGCACTGTAATTCACGCTGGGCTTGCGAAACAGGGCAGCATGAAATTCAGCAAGGGGTTCCCTTTGGCCGTTGGCACAATTTGCTTTTTTTAAAAACGATATGCAAAAAGGCGAGCGCTTACATCAAATGCTTTTTACTTGCATTTTTAAGTGCCAGAAATAACTTTGTACGGCTCATGAGCTGTATATGCTTAAAATACCAAATATCGTCTTTTTTGGCTCTATAATGTAGAAGCGCATAGTAAAGCAGATATTCATCTATACCGCGAAATATAGCAAAAAAATGCGCACAGTACTCCATGATCCGGGTCCGGACAGTACGTTACGCACGGAGTGGCGTTTATACCGGAAATTACGGATTGCGTCTCCTCTCCCGTTAAGCAGGTTGAGATCAGACTTGTATTGTCTAGGTAGGCTCGCACTGAAACCCATTTATTACAGCTCTATGGGGAATCTGCAGGTGCATTGCAGGGTAAACAGGACACCCAGTCTAGTTGCGTGGACGGACGAAAAAAATGAGTTCACATGAGAGACCGGACCATGAAATGACTTTCGTGCTTTGCAAATGTAAAACCAATGCAGCTATTTAAACAATCCCTTGAGACACCAAAAATAATACTGGATGTTCCGCAGTGCATCATTAACCCTTTGAAACGGGTGTTTTTAATGTCTATTACGGCGAGCTCTCTCGGTCTCACATAAAGGTAGATCAAACACATTGAACAGTCCCATTTTGCTATCCTACAGGACCTGTATATAGACTAGGTGTGTAGACTGTGTATAGACTGTGCATAGACTAGGTCTACTTCCATCGCGTCCGGACTCGGGAATAAGGAACAAAATAAATTGGTGAGTGCGTTCATCGGTTTTGGCCTTCTCGCGCGTTGTCCTAATATAGTTAAATCAATCATAACAAAGCAGCCACCTGTGTCCCACATGCTCCAAGCCTTCCAAATCATTACTTGTTCTCCAGGTGACAAGAACCTAAGTTTTATTTAAGTAACCGATGAGCCAACGAAGAGTGCATACTGATTAAACACGAAACATCATAATAAATGTAACTCTGACAATAAAAAGAAGGCACTGGGCACAAATTTATTTACGCTGAATGTAAGAACCACGACATCGAACACAGCAGCTTTAAAGAGCGCGTTTTAAACACCAATATCATAATTTATCTCAAAAATTATATAACTTTCAATTGACGCTGTTTCTTTTGAGCCCGCTTTTAAAATGGCACTTTTTTCCTGTTGGCATCTCAGCCTCACGCACTACGCATAAAAATTGTGCAATCATTTCAGAAAACTATTTGGCTCAGTTACCCGCATGATGAAAGCATAAAGAATTGGCCATAATATTTCGAAGTGGTTTAAGACTTTCCGTTGGTGAGATAAGCTTTCAGGGGTACCGGAGAAAAACAATATGGTCAATTTGGGCAAAGTTTCCTGATTGCTTATTTTTTTTTTTTGTAATAGCCGTGTTACCACGTGTCTCATGAGAAATAATTATATTATCATGGCATATAAAGCACTACAATTATGAAAGCGACAATTCTTTTCTGTGAGACCACCGGAAATTGCAAGCAAATCTCGCTTCTGATGGTTCGGTTGCATCGCGATTTTTGCTATTTCCGGATAACGGAAAAAGACCACGTTAATATCATTATAGAGAGGGTAGTTCAAAAGTTCGGAGCTACCGTTGGTTAGAACACCGCATTGCCCTTGTCCCAAGCATTATCGTAATATTACATAGACGAGGCAAAGCAGTGAATAAACTGTAAGGATAATTTTTTCAGCCTTCACATATTCTGAAAATTCTTTTCCTGATCCGCGGCGAATTCCATAAGAAATTACAGTAAAATTATTTAGTTTTTACGGAGGAGTCCTGAAATGTTGCGGTTTTTACATTTTTTACACGTGCTCTTTTTTAACAATAATTTTGAAATAACTGAATGTATATATGCATGCTGAATTTTTGCTTTTATTTCCAAGTGTACTGGCTATTTACCAAAAGGACTGATAGGCTCGTGAACGGTAGCTTGCTTGATGGGTGCGATCCGATATCTCTAGAAAATCAGCGATCATGCGCGTAGGCTCGTGTGTCACTGGGGGCTTTTTTAAACATGCATTGCTGGTATGTAGAATCCTCTGAGTCTTTCTCAAATAGGCCTCGGGTGGAAGACTAGAGAAATAAGGTCCTAACGGCTGTCTAGTGTGCTACATGTTTACCGCCATTTCAAATTTCATGTTGGTAGCGAAGATTCATTTGTTTGCACACTGTTAACTGTTGCACCGTACATGCCGAAGTCGCTGGCCCGTTGCGACGAGTCGAAGAGATGTTTCACGTGCACGCCGGGTCGAGCGCATTTTCGCTCTACACTGCGCACTAAGGAACGCGGAACTACCGCATGGGTACCACACGAAGAAAAGCTTCCGTCCGCGTCTTAGAATGCCTTGCTTTATGAAGCAGCTACCTCTGGCCTCCAGTAACATGTAATTCTAAAGCATGCTCTTAAGCCATCTGAACGGGGGGCACAGCATTGCTCATTGCGAAGTAGATTCAGCATGGCGACTCAACACACGGCTTTTCTTTTTTGCTATTTAGCCATATCAGTAGCAAGCACAAGGATTTGGTATTAACAAACACGTGGTTATAAAAGGCGGGGGTGACGACGCACAGAACGTGTCAGTAACTTTGCCAATAATCTGAGTTGGCGTTTAGGTTGGCGTCTTGTGTAAAGCTTGCAGTGCTTAAGATTCTTTTCATGCATCAACCCTAGTCCGTTAGCCGCTCTGCAACATTCAGAAAAGAGGACTGGTCTTAGTTGAGACAAATACAAGTCCACTAGTCGAAAAGATGGCCGGCGAACACAGGCTGCCTCTCAATGCTTCTTCGCATTGTGCCAACAATGCAACCTTTCGATATTCATTCTGTGGTTAAGAATACATAGTTTCTAAACACGTCCATCTGTCTTGAATAAGACCACTTAGCACATTCAGTTTAGAAAAAATCTAGTTGGGCTAGTTGGCGCATGGTTGTTCTTAAAAATAGTTGCGCACACATAACAGACAGACACTAGAATTTAACTGAACTGAATTTTATTTCTGAACATTTATACAGAGAATGCTTGAAACAACATCTGGATCCTTAGCTAAAAGCTAGTTGGGATCCATGCCAATCATATCTGGTGAAACTAAGTGCAGGTATAAGAACAAATTATTTATATTACAAAAATCGAAGGTATTCCAGCCAGCCAGGAAGAAAAACATTGTTGTCAACATTGCAGTGAACATAAAAAAGGATGGCAGTTAGGCGTAGCGTCTTTTCTTCAAAACGCTTTTTGTAAAAAGTTAAGATAGAAGAGAAGGTATTAGTAGACGTTCATTCGTAGCCATTGTTCCGGAAAAAAAAAAAACCATTTGGGAGGAAATCTAGATTAGCAGAATTCTTGCGCTTGACAGAAGCGCTTGATCTGGGAGAATCGAAACAGGTAGCACAATATAACACACATCTGTGCATTAAAGCAGAGCCATGTCGTAAACGGCCAACATGTTCGCGCCAGTAGATCCCCACGACGAAAGGAAATTGTAACATTTTGCGATGATAGGAAGCAGGAAAGTTTGGAGAGAGCCTTTCTCTGTGGGAGGCATCAGCACGGATGCGAATGTCGAGGGGAACTTTTTGTAGTAATCCTTGCGATGCCATACCTGCGAATTGAAATTTATGTGTGCGGCTTTGCAGACATCGGTTCCAAATGCCTCCAGTCGCGAACAGTGCAACTTTGGTACGCACAGTAATCACAGATGGCGCAGAGTGAGCTGCAGCCTTCCATGGAGCTTTTATAGATCTATTGGTGCGCGCAGAAGAAAAACTCTTTTTAAGACAATACAATAGAGGATGAACCCACCTATCTCGATAGGAAAAGAATTACAAGCTTACTGCTGCGGCTCTAGTGTTTTCTGGAGCATTTGCAAGAAAATGAAAATTGTTCCTGAGTCGAATAGCGGCTGAATTTTTTCCCACTATTTTTAGGGCACATTTTTGTTCGGAAACCTAGAGTTTTTTGTTGTTAAGCGTCGGGGTGCAGTTGCTTTCAAGGAGTCAAGACGAGTTTTGAATAGTTTCTCATTATATTCAGCCAAAACATTGCACAGCAGATTTGTCCGAAGGAAAGTGGGCAAAAAATGTAAAGTGACTAATTAAAGTAGAAGAATAAATAAGCATTTACAGGTGCCCTTTTGTAAGCTAGCAGAAGCACTCTAAGGTGCGGCAATATTTGATTGCAATGCGCACACAGCGACTTGGTGGAGCAACGCAAAAACGCGTCGTTGACTCAAAGTTTCCCTGGGACAAGTTTACGCCCTTCTAAGTCTGCTTAATTGCATACATCAGGTACTATCGTGGACAAACGTTTACAGGAGGCGAGCTCTAGAATAAACGCTTAATGCAGCTCCACCTCGCTACCCAGTCGCCTGATATTGTACGAAGGTATTAAAGGCCTAAATGCTCCTTCCTCTCTTCACAATATCAGGCGAGTGGGTAGCGAGGTGGAGCTACAATAAACGTTTATCGTAGAGCTCGCCTCCCGAAAAATTTTATTCCAGACAGTACATCTCGCGCTTATGAGGTACGAGAAGAGCGAAAATTATTTCACCGGGCGGCTATATCACATAGAACGTCAGAACAATGTGCCTCAATTCTTGGTGCAAATCTCGTAAGAAAGCAACTTTAACTCTAAAAGGCTGCGTTTGGCATCCAGCGAGTCGTTTCTGCACTGCGCCGTTCTAGGAAAGGTTGTAGTTGCAGTTTATCAGCAGTCAGCAGAACTTGTTAGTGCGAATATTGGCTTTGTAATGATTTACAGCACTTTGATTAGCAGCATCTTTCTTTATTTAGCCTAACCCGGCCGTATGTGTCAGTGTAACAAGCAGGCTTTCTGTGGCATGTAGACCGTGCTTAAAGTCAGGTAGGCCTCGGGGAGTCTCGGACTCCTCACCGGTGTGGGCGAGTGATCTGAAGCCTCTCGCTAGAATGCAGAGACTGCATGAATCCGAAGCAGGGAACATTTTTTTATTTTTATTTTCAGCAACGGTCGAAACGTTTCTTCTCCATCGTGTAGAAAATTTCACCGTGAGCATTAGTAATTATCAATAACATTTTTGGTAAAATATGACACGGCAAAAAGTAAAAGGTCGGCAGCATTTCACAAAGGCTAGAACCAAAAGTAATACCCGAGACTTCGTCCAGAGCTGGCTACTCAGCTCCAAGGCTACAAATAACGAAGGAAACACAGTGTTAAGTCTGCCCCCGGCACCATTCCCGAGTAAGTGAAGATTCCGGCCTCCACAAATCCCAAAGTGCTCAAAGCCGTGCAGAATGTTTTCTTCATTTTTCCCGCCTGCCAGATAGGATTAGTGATGTTTGCAGTTTAAACTATTTTTTATTTTCATTTCCTTTGTCTGCAATTCTTTGTACATTATAGCTATATCACTTTGCCTAAAACGGTGTGGAAAACAGGCTTCCAGACTCTTTTTCTCTTTCTAGCTTTATTTCCCTGTCTACCTGTGCTTCAACCACTGAAAACGGCCTTCGATGGAGCCAGACTTGATGGAGCACTGCATATAATAAGATAGGTAGGAAAAAAATCAGGGCCGAGCAAGCTCAGCTGTTCAAACATACTCGTTGGGACACTTACGGCGCGCTGGTTCAGTGGGCTTATATAGCTTGGGAAGTGAATATATCTCTCACAAAGAAACTCCTTAAATCACCGCAAAAAAAAACCTGTTCATGAAAGATTAGATTTTCCAACTTGAACAGCTATGAATCTGAACCGGCTGTTCGACGCATTAGTGAATCTCTACCGCCAAAGTGATGCGCCCAAACCAAAGGCAACTGGGAACCAGAACCTGGCAAACCGTTCGTCTCATCGCCAATTTCATGACACCAATACTTTTGCGCAGGTGTGCTTCTGAGAAGAAGCTGAAAGGTTTTACCCTCTTCGAAAAGAAATAATGGCACGAAGAAAAAGACACCGCTAGACTGTGTCCTCAGTTCGATGGGAAGGTTATCAAAGGATTCTTCCGGATAACGTTTAGCTCTGATCCCTGTAGGGGGCAGAATGTCGACATAGATGTTTGCGCAAGTGACCAGGCGGGTAGAAAACAGAATTTGGCAAGAAATGGGACGTCCTCGGATTAGAGCTGCTACGTATGATGTAAGATCGTTGCAAGGAGAGCCTGAGAAACAAAAACTGTCCGAAGCTAAACTGTGATCAAAATAGCAAAACATGCAATTAGATCTAGAAGAGGCTGTTGCTCGCAGCACGCATAAGGGTGGCTCTCGGCTGCGATACTGCCGCACGAGGACATAGAAGCGACGGCTCCAAATTAGTCGCTTTCAGGCAAGAAACGCCTTATAAGGAGTCAGGGTGTTAAACAAACCATAAATGTCTCTTCTAAATGAGACTTTTTAGCCTTTGCGAAAGTTACACTCAATCCTTGTGCAGAAGTTGTAGCGGGAAGTTTCGGCCGGTAAGGACGAGATTCGGTTCGGTTGGTGCATGGCAACGAACCTGCACCTAACTAGGGTGGACGAAACGAAGAAAAGATGGGAGCAAGACGGTGACTAGCTACGGTAAGTTTATTCGCCATGCGAAGCCGGCATTGATATACGCAGCGGCAAAAGGAGAGGTAGCATGCAAAATAGGGACAAAATAATCATGAAGGAACAATTGCTCACTCATCCACAAGACATGTAAACTATTTCGGGTGGAGCTCCATTCGTAGAATTTAACACGATCTTGAACTTTGTCATTAGTTTCTAGTACTCCATCAGATCATGAATGTGAGTTTAACGCTACCCCTCAAGAAAAAAGTACAGCTGTATCTTACAGGTGCTCATCTATGGGACAGAAACGTGCAGGATTAAGAAAAGTGTTCTGCTTTATTTAAGGAGAACACAGCAAGCTATGGAAAGAAAAATGATTGGTGTAACGTTAAGGGACCGTAAGTGGGCAGAGCGGGTGAGGGAACAAACGCGGGTTAATGATATCTTAGTCGAAATCAAGAGGGCTAAATGGGATTCTAATGCGAAGGCAAGGTAACCAAGATAACAGAGTAGATTCCAAGAGAAGGCAAGCGCAGCACGAGAAAGTTAGGCGGGCGAATGGAATTAAGAAGTTTCCGTGGATAGGGTGGCGGAGCTGGCAAAGGACGGGGTTAATTGGGGAGACATGGGAGAGGCATTTGTCCTGCAGTGGGCGCAGTCAAGCTGATGATGATCTCTTCTGACAGCTTAGAAGCAATCCCTCCTCAGGATTGAGCACAGCAGTTAAGTGAACATTTTAGGCGCGTTCTGACTACCTGCATAAGTTAAGCCATGCGAGGCAGGTCTCGTGTTAGTGACTATGTTCCGTTTTTCCGTTGGGGATGTTTGACCGTCCTGTTAGTTTGGCGCCCTGTGACACCATTTCTGAGCTGTTTGGAACTTCCCTTGTGATGCCGACTTCTCTAAGTTGGAGTTTTTATAAAGCGATGCCATGGAATTCCTTTTCTTGGATAGGCCTCGTCTACACTGAGCAGCGCTACTCGAGCTATCTCTAGCAAACTGGACCGATGGATCCATCCATCCATCCATCCATCCATCCACCCACCCACCGACGCACCCACCCACCCACCCACGCATTTATCCACGCATCCATCCATCCATCCATCCACGCATCCACGCATCCATCCATCCATCCACGCATCCATCCATCCATCCATCCATCCATCCATCCATCCATCCATCCATCCATCCATCCACGCATCCATCCACGCATCCATCCATCCATCCATCCATCCATCCATCCATCCATCCATCCATCCATCCATCCATCCATCCATCCATCCATCCATCCATCCATCCATCCATCCATCCATCCATCCATCCATCCACGCATCCATCCATCCATCCATCCACGCATCCATCCACGCATGCATCCACGCATCCATCCACGCATGCATCCACGCACCCATCCACGCATGCATCCACGCATCCATCCACGCATGCATCCATCCATCCATCCACGCATGCATCCATCCATCTATCCACGCATGCATCCATCCATCCATCCACGCATCCATCCATCCATCCATCCATCCATCCATCCATCCATCCATCCATCCATCCATCCATCCATCCATCCATCCATCCATCCATCCATCCATCCATCCATCCATCCATCCATCCATCCATCCATCCATCCATCCATCCACGCATCCATCCATCCATCCACGCATGCATCCATCTATGCATGCATCCATCCATCCATGCATCCATCCATGCATGCATGCATCCATCCATCCATCCATCCATCCATCCATCCATCCATCCATCCATCCATCCATCCATCCATCCATCCATCCATCCATCCATCAATAAAAAATTGTAAGCATAATAATTAGAGTACGAAAAGTATACATATAGATAATTACAATGCAAATATTGACCAGGAAAATTATATAATGAAAGCTGCTTAATATGAATAGGAAAATTAAACCGCGGATCACAATATTAAGGTAAAGAAGCTACGGCACATAAGGAGTACCTCGTAATGTATCCTCAGCGTTCCTAATCTCCTGAAGAGAGGGAGATATCGCGTCCTCCCTTCTCCAATAGAGACTTTCACCAATGCGTCAGGAGCCCCACAATAGGACTTAGAAGCCAATCCCCCGGGCTCTACAGTTTCGACAAAGGCTTTGTGTGGTAGTATGATGGTAGGTAGGTAGGAAAAACTTTATTGAAAATGCCGGCATCCGACGGTTTGACGCGTCGTGACGTTGGCCAAGCGTCGACCCGGGGTTATGCCCTCCTCTGCACTACCCCCGTTCGGCCCGTTTGTGGTGGGTCGTGAGGCTTGTGCTTTTCGAGCGCACCCCGGGCCTGCTGGACGGTCCATAGTTGAATGTCCTTGTCTGCAGACTGCACTGCACTTTGAAGTTCGGGCGGGTATATCCTGGAGGTAGCCTCGGTCGGGAACCTGGCACAGTCCCACATGATGTGTCATTGGTCCGCCGGACCAGCTGCACAAACATTGCACACATCGCTCGGATAGAGTTCTGGGTGAAGTACGTGTAGCACTGCCGGGGCGAGGAGTGACCCGGTCTGTATCTGTCTTAGGATGACGGCCTCCTCCCGACTGAGTGCCGGGTGGGGAGGCGGCATTGTCCGTCGAGCTAGGCGGTAACACATGGTAACTTCGCCATAACTGGTTACGCGGTCCTTGGTTTCGAACCACCACACGGAACGGTCACTCTCGGGGGCGCGGAGGGTAAGCGCTCGCGCCGCCGAATGGGCCGTCTCGTTGTGGTTCGGCGAGGATGCACACTCGCCCGCGTGCGCCGGGAACCACTTGATACGGATGGTGCTGCGGCGGTCTTGGGGCTGGAGCTTGCCGATGATGGCGGCCGCCGGCGCGCTCACTCGCCCCTTGGCAAAGTTGCGCACGGCGTTCCTCGAGTCACTGAGCACGGTGTGACACTCGGCCTCGGAGATCGCCAGAGCGATGGCAACCTCCTCGGCGTCTGTGGCGTCCGTGCACCGCACGCTCGCTGCCGTTGTCGTGGTGCCGGTAGCCGCCGCAACGACCACTGCCGCGAAGCCTTCTCGTTTGTATTCCGCTGCGTCCACGTACCGGGCGTGCGGGTCTTGGGCGTGTTTCTCGATGAGGGCCTGGGCCCGTGCCTGCCGCCGTTCTTGGTTGTATTCGGAGTGCACGTTCTTCGGGATGGGGTCCACATGGACGTGAGCCCGCGCCTCCTCGCTGATCTCGCATGGTTGCCGGCTGGGGGTTCGGGGGTTGTAACCCAGGGATGTCAGTATACTGCGCCCCGTCTTGGTGGTAGAGAGGCGCTCCATTTGCGCGGTGAGCTGCGCCTCGGCTATTTCTTCTAGGGTGTTATGGACGCCGAGCTGCAGGAGCCGAGCCGTACTCGTGGTCTCCGATAAGCCCAGCGCCGTCTTGTAAGCCCGTCTGATCAGCGTGTTGATCTTGTTCCTGTCAGTGACCTGCCAGTTGAGGTAGGCCGCAACGTAGGCGATGTGACTGATCACGAACGACTGGACGAGGCGCACGAGACTCTTCACGCATGCCCGCCCGTCGTGTCGAGACTCGGTGTATGAGCCGGATGGCGTCCATTGCCTTGGTGGTAAGTTTGTTGATGGTCTCGTCGTTGCGGCCGCTCTTGTTTAGCATCAGGCCCAGGACTCTGATCTTGGGAACTTCGGGGATGCGTTGCCCCGATGCGGTCATTATCTTGATGTGATCGCACTCCCGAGGGGGAGCGCGTTTCCGTCCCGGTCGTAATGGTGTGAGGACGAACAGCTCGGATTTGGCGGGCGAACACACTAGGCCGGTGCCGTCAAGGTGCTGCTCGATGGCGGTAACCGCGGCTTGTAGCTGTTGCTCGATGTTGGCGTCGGTGCCGCCGGCCGCCCACAGGGTAATGTCGTCGGCGTAGATCGTATGCCGGACGCCGGTTCCCGCTACTGCCCTCGCTACCCCGATCATAACGAGGTTGAAGAGCAACGGCGAGATGACCGAACCCTGCGGGGTACCCGTGCTACCGAGCTTGCGTTCGGGGAGTCTGAGGTCTCCGGCGTGCAGTTCCACCGTGCGGTTGGTCAAGAAGTCTTGGATGTAATTGTAGCTCGTTACCCCCATGTTGAGTCGTGATACTTGTGCTAATATGGCTGAGTGTTTGACTTAGTCGAATGCGCTTTGTAGATCGAGCCCCAGAATTACTTTGCTGTCTTGTGTCTTGTTGTCGATGATTTCTTGTTTTAGTTGTAGCATGGCGTCTTGTGTGCTGAGTCTGTGTCGGAAGCCGATCATCGTGTCCGGATAGAGGCCTTCCTTCTCCAGGTATTCCTGCCACCGATTGGCCACCACGTGCTCCAGCACCTTGCCCACGCAGGATGTAAGCGAGATTGGACGCAGGTTGCCGATGTCCGGTGGTTTGCCCGGTTTCGGGATCAGGATTGTTCTTGCAGTTTTCCACTGTCCGGGGAGCTTGCCCGAACGCCAGCATTCGTTGAAGTAACGGGTTAGTGCCTCGATCGATGCATTGTTGGTAACGAGATCGGGGCCGGCTGCTGAGCGGGTGTTGAGCTCGTGCAGCGCTACTCGTACCTCTGACACGGTAATCTCTCGGTCGAGCCACGCGTTGGGCAGCCCCCGTACGGCGGGTGGATTTCCGTTGTCGTGTCCGGCAGATACTTGGCTTCCAGGCTCTTGATAACGGCGTCTTTTCCTTGTTGTTGTGTGGTGGTGTGCAGGAGGCGGGCGAGGCGGTCGCGCTGGTGTGACTTGGTCTTGGTTTCGTTTAGGAGGTGCCGAAATAGATTCCAGGTGCAACCACGATGCAGTTGCCTGTCAGCTCGGTTGCAGATTTCGTTCCATTGCTGACGGCACAGGACCTTGCAGTGGTGTTCAATGGCCCTGTTTAAGTCGGCTACCTTCTTTCTCAATTTGCGATTCCACCGTTGCCGCTTCCAACGCGCCTGTATCGAACGTTTGGCCTCGAACAGATGGGCCAGGCGGCTATCCATGGCGATGACGTCCTCGTCCGTTTCGATGGTTTTGGTGGCCGAGTGCACAGCATCGCAAAGCTCTTCCGTCCAGGTTTCGATGTCTGTGATGTCTTGTGCTGTGGTGGGACGTCCCTTACGGAAGCCGTCCCAGTCCGTCCACTTGTGCATAATGGTGTTGCCCCGGAATTGGTTCGGTATCGTAATTTCGAGGATGTAGTGGTCGCTGCCCAGGTCGACGCCGGTGTTGTGCCACGTTACTTTGCCCGTGTGGTCGTTCTTGATGAACGTAAGGTCTGGTGTGGTGTCTCGTGCTACGGAGTTGCCGATGCGGGTGGGATGAGCGGGGTCCGTGATCAGGGCACAGTTGTGGTCCAGGATATCTTGTAATAGGTCCCGTCCCTTGGCCGTATCCTTCACGTAACCCCACGCTCGATGGGCGGCGTTGAAGTCCCCTCCGATCAGCAACGTGTTGTCTTTGGCTTGGGTGCTGGCTGTGTGTAGAAGGGTCTTGAATTTCTGTGTTTGGTGCTTGGGGTTACTGTAGATGTTGGCGATGAACAGGCTGCCTTTCCGTTGTTTGTTTGGGATGATTTCGGTGAAGGTATATTCCACCCTGCTGCGGTCGTGTTTGAGTTGGTGCTCGATGAACGTGAGCCCTTTGCGGACGAACGTGCAGACGCCCCGTTATTGGACGTTATTGGTTGCATGATATTGATGTGTGGACAATGACAGTTTTTTTAAGGATGGTGCTCTGAGGCTGACTTATGTCAACAAGTCTGGACAAATTAAAGAACCATGAATGAGTTAAAAAAAGGGCATGTTGGCCTGCGCGTCGTGTGCTCACATAGGAAAGGGACAGACCCGCCGTGGTGGTTCAGTGGTTAGGGCGCTTGGCTACTGAACCGGAGATTCCGGGTTGGTACCCGACCGCGGTGCCGCGGCTCGATGGAATGGAAATGCAAAATACGCCCGTGTGCTGAGCGATATCACTGCGCTTTAAAGAACCCCAGGTGGTCTAAATTATTCCGGATCTCTTTTCTACGGCATCCCTTTTCTTCCTTTCTTCTTTCACTCCCGTCTTTATCCGTTGCCTTATCGCGCGGTTGAAGTGGCTGCGTTGAAGGGAGGCGGATGCTGCTTCATTTCCTTTTCCTCGAAAACCAATTTTCAATTTTCAAGGGGCTACAAGTGGATTCAAACAATTGAATATAGTTATCCACACTGCACTTTAGTCGGTAATGAGAGTGATCAGGCGCACTAAGCGTACTCTGTAAAGGTACTCGCTCAAAACTTTCGGTGGAGCCTGCAACTAAATAAATAAAATACAGAGCTTCCAATTCCAGCCAACGTCTGCATGTGTAATGAAGAATATAGAAGCGCCAAAGAAAGCCCACAATAGTAAAGCTAGAAGAAAACTCAAAACGGCATAAAGAAGCCGAGAAACATGTTTTCCTCTCATTAGAAAAAAAAATTTCCTCTCCGGATATTGCTTGTATTCAGTAATAAAGAAATCAGTACGGCTTTGTGCAGTTACTAGAATAAAACAAATAGCTCGTGCTTCTTTCAACACACTCGGCAAATCAATGCATGGATTCAAACTTTCCTAAGAGCTTCAAGATCAAAATAATTACTTCTGGTCGTTCGTCGAAACTCATTCGGAAGCACGAAACGTGGAACCAAAAGTGAAAGAAGGATGTTTAACTTCCTGAACACGCGGGTGCCACAGCTGTTACGGTTATACTCGCTGTTCGAAGTTTTTGCAACAAATTTAGCTAAGCGATACGTTTCAATCAACAACTTGCAAAAACAGCCTTTTTTAATCTTCATAGAAACTTCATACCGAAAAAAAGAGCAATACCTGATCTTAAAAAGAAAGGCAGACGTTCAGTTTTTCGCTGCACTGCTGTGTAAAAGTTTCACATCAAACTTTAACGAATGAATGGCAGTTATTGCGTTGCACACTGTGCTAGTCGAGACTTGAGAGCCCTTTCAGCTGAAAGAAACTAAGTCATTCAACCTATCTGATTATACATAAAATAATGGCACCCACAGATTCAGCCAGTCGCCACTACTGAGCGCGCCTAACGGGGGCATTAGCCGTATGCCCTCAATGATTCGCTCTGTGGATAGAATTTTCAATGTAGCAGCTGGCTACTACAATCAACCAGCTTACTAGGGCAACTGCAAAAAAAGGTGTTTGTTAGCACGCGCTCTCGTGCGAATCCTGCACAAGCTCGTGATTGCATAAAGCTTCCTTTGTTCGGCCGTGTGTTTCAACTAAATTGCGTTCTTTTTTTTTTACTCGACTCCCAGAAAAATGAATTTCACAGCCTACCTGATCTTCTTCCTTAACTTTTTGTTCGGTTTTTTCACTTTGCTTGTCCGCGCAATCAAATTCAAGCCTTTGGAATAATGGAAAAATTGAAGAACACAAACCTTCTCTCTAGAGATAAACAAGGATTATGTAAGAACACCTGTAAAACTGAAGCTTTGATCCTACTCAAAATATTGGATCCTCGTTGTCTTGACGCTACGGTGTCAGGAGTCTGATGCGTTGACGTCCAGTCCCAGTGTAATGAGTTCATTCTGTACTGAATAAAGCTACTGCGCAACAAAACTGAAACAATATTGAAGTGACTGTGGCATCAATTATGGAGTTAAATGGTTTCCGCAATTCTGGTTTCTGGGAACAAGGTTCATTACGGGTGTTTACAACGAAGAAGTACTGGGGATGTATAGTGCTGCCAACGCAACACCACCCACAAGGTAATCCGCTCCTGGGTGGAACGCGTGATTGTGTGGCCACGCTCTTCAGAACGCCTGAGCGCCTGACAGGGCCGCGCATACAAGCAAAGCTCAACATACGTTTAAGGACTTGGATGTGGTGCTTACCGTCGTCCGTCACTACCAATTCGGGGCACTCCGAAGAGCATCGCCACACAGTCGATTATAGACTCCAAGAGTGTGACACCCTGTACATCATTTACACACGTACTACATTGCACTGCAAGATTACCACACAGAATGTTATTCTCTACTGCTTGACAAGAGCCATCGACATAAGCGTGAAACTAGGCACTGAGTTGTTCCTCTTACACCCGCATTCGCGATTGTGCAAGCATCAGGATAGCAAACGAGACACTCGGATTACGCTTGACAGATTATTTCTTACGAGTTCCCCCAGTGGTGCACAAACAGCCGGCTTCGACTGTTGCGGAAACAAGAACCAGGGCGCAATCACGGGTCTTGCGTCCGCTCGCATTCTGCCTAATTGAGCCCTACTGCGCGTGCCCTTAGGCAAGAGCTCCCGAAGTCTGATTGTGTCCTTTCTAGGCATGGCGTTATTCGAGCGCCGCGCACAGCGCAGGTTGTCTTGCAGTGCGTGGCAAGCGCTTCCTGGACGGCATTTTGCTGAACCACCCTTCTCCGGTCAGATGGACATGGCGAACACGTAGGCTGAAGGCACCATCAAGCCTCTATGAAGCGCTATAAAAACTAAGAAACAAGTTAAAGACGTCGTTGCTTTGTTCTAGCAATATTATCTGTCAACAAAACGCATTTTTTTATCTGCAATCAGTCACATAATTTCCTGCATGCTAACGTTGGAGCGTGAAGCATCGTAGCAGAATGGTCTCCGTGGACTTGTGCCGTATGGCGAGAGGACGCCCATGTGCCCCCTATAGTTCCCATCAATTGCTGTGCCTGGTTCTGCGGGAGATGGTACAACGACTGAAACACAGCTAACTAACGAAACCAGCGTAAAACTCCTCCTATCTGATAGAATAAATAAATTAAACAACTTTACGCGACAGATTCGGCTCTCTACAAAAGCAAATTAAGTGGTACCCTGCTAAAGCCGCACATTTTTAAATATGACTTAAAATAAAGCAACGTAGGGGAGGGTTAAAAGCGGAGCACGTCTCACCTCCATATGAGCACGATTCATGCTGACGGTCATGCTAAGGAATGTCGATAATTCGAGTTCAGAAAAGACAGATATGCTTTGCATTATCGGGTATTCAAGTAATACCTTTGATAGCGTCGGAGTGGAAACATGAGTTACGAGGTTATCATTCTTTCTGGATCAAGCAATGGCCAAGTAAGGAGTGGATCATGGAACTTTGCACAGCATCACTCAAGCACTGCACCAAACAGTTCTGCTCCATATGCCAAACCTGTCGCCATGGCAAGTCAAGAAAACACTCATTAGCATCTGCGTTCATTTTCTTTAAGACCAGCATTTTCTTTTCTAGTGAGCCCCTGCGGTCGATGGCACACTAACGAGGAATAACAAAAATACGTTTCTTGCGATGCACTGCACCAGCGCAGTGTATGCTCAGTCGCCGTCAAGCCTCTATGTTATTACTTTTGTGATTGTACACTTCAATGCAATAATGCTTAAATTTTCGGTGCTGTAATTAAATAAAAATAGCCAAGAAACATGAATCCGCTTTGAAACAAGTAAAACAGTTAAATATTCGTCATACATAAGTTTAGAGTGCAGACTAAATTGAACTCGGGTCACCGGCGATTCCGTAGAGAGCTTAAGTCACATTTTTATGCGGCGCTTGTTATGAAGTGTCGCATACATGATAAAGCGCGGAGCGAAAACATCAGCTTCTGGAACATCGTGCACAGCCCTGGAAACGTGTACAAAAAGCAAGAATTTCGCCACCAACAACCGAGGAAATATATTTTCTCCAAGCCTAGGCCGTAGTGCTGATCATTTCAAACTTAAGCAGGAAAAGCCGGCCATACATCCATCGAGCGCCAGCCTCAAGAGGATAGCAAGGCGCGCCATATTTCCATATTCTGTGAAGCCATCCTGCAGGCGATGTTCTTTTAGAATGCAGCTGAATAGGTAATATCAAATTCGGAAACTGCCCCTGGGAAGTCAGAGACAAGGCAGAGATGTTTGAGGAGGCCACAAAATATTTTCGACCATCTAGGATCCTTAGGTGTGTACAGATTGCCCACACCATACAGGCGCTTTTTATTTCGGTCCCACTGAAACACGGTAGCTGTAGCGGAGATTTCCAACCGTTACCTTGTCACCGAACGCTAACTTGTTGAGTGAACATGGTTGCTTGAACATAATCTTTTTGTCTCATTTATGGATATCCATATCGACAAGCACTGACAGCAGGACAGGCAAGAGAGCTTCGTTAATGGTTGACACTTCACGCAGCACTGTGCCACAAAGTAGCACCACTGTCAAGCATGGTAAAATGATACTGACGCTCCTCACTTCTTCGATAGCCGCATAGATCAATTCACATGATCTTCCTTTCTCTAGGAAGTTTGCAGCTGTGATCATGTACTGCAAATAAAATATCAAATTCACTGAAACACGAAGGCGAAATTCTTTATCAGAAACGCTGCTGACTGCTACTGAAATGCAGCTTTGGCTTTCACAAACCAGCGGATAGAAGAAAGCGCTTGTGTTTCCAAGAGTGCAGCACATTGGTCCTAATTTAAAAAGCGGCGCATTTTTTTTTGGTCCGCCCAGAGGACAATAAATAAAGGCATACGATAGAGAAAAGTGCGCTCCTTTTTCTCAGCCCACACCCTAAATGGACGGAAATTACTCTATACCTGAGGAACAGCGTCAAATTACTATTCACGCCCGGCACATATCCTTACTAGTGCAGTTGATAGGTATTAAGAAATATATGTCCCCAATTTTCCCGCTTCAGCTAAGTGATACTTAGCTGAGCTAGCAAATATTTTCTTATTTAGGCTTCTTTATCTTTGAGAAGCTTGCCAATTCCAGTTGCACCCAAACATTCTTGCGGGAGTTCGTCGATTTTTTTCTTGCGATAAGCCGCCTAAGCTGCCCGTGAGATTTGAGTCTCCACTCTGTCTGTTCAGCATCTCTGAAGCCACTTATACACGCCTCTCGGCTGTACGTTCCCACGGCGACTTCACCACTGGCATCTTCTTTCTTGCTGTTATTCACGTTTCTCGGTCTTCATCTGTGTCCGTGTCCCGTTTCGCAAGTTAATACTTTCCTCGCCGCTTTGCTTCGGCTTGTGCCACGCTATATCCACTAAATCCGTTCACTCACGTTGCTACTCTCTTTTTTTGCGTTACTTTTCAGCTCGCTGTACACGTCGGTCGGCTTGAGAATCTGCCGAAGGACCGGCTTCACTTGTGATTCACGATTTTCCGCACTGCATGTTTCTCCGGCAGCTTCATACTTCGCCTTTCCAGACTGACATCCGTATGCGCACGCAGTCGCATTTCTCGCTCATGCTCTCACCCTTTCCCCACTCGGCTGCAGCTGGCGCGGCGTTCGTCTGAGCTTACCCTTGTAACTCTGTGGCTTCAACATGAAGAGTCACTGCTTTTTAGCTAGTAACCCATCTATTCTTATCAGGCTAAAAGAAATTTCGATCTCTGCTGTGCCAACAAATAAATAAAATATTGAAAACTATCAGGATAAAATAAAGAATAGCAAAAAAAGACATAAAAAACAACCAAATAAACGTGAATGACATAGAAAGAAGCACTAAAATAAAGAGAGAAAGGAAGGGAAGACGGACAAGTTTAGGCAAGCGCGAAAGTAATCAAAGCAATACAGAAGGCAAGAAAGATGGAAACACAGGCAAGGCAAGGTAAGACAAAGAAAGGTCAGAGCATTAAAACGCAAGACAAGAAAATGCAAGGCACTCTGGTCAATCCCCCACTGTGGGTATGTTCTATTTTTCCAGTTGCCAACCACAACAATAAAGCAAAGCAAGGCTGGCTAAGCAGGCAACAGAGGCAAAAAAGGAAAAACAGGCAAAGCATGTAAAGCAGGCAGAGCAGGCAACGCGGGCGGGCAGAGCGGGTAAGGCAGACGTGCCGGGGCAGGCAGGAAGGCCGGCAGGGAAGGCAGGCAGGAAGGCAGGCAGGAAGGCAGACAGGAAGGCAGGCAGGGAAGGCAGGCAGAGAAGGCAAGGCAAGGCAAGGGAAGGCAAGGCAAGGCAGGCAAGGCAGGCAAGGCAGGCAAGGCAGGCAAGGCAGGCAAGGCAGGCAAGGCAGGCAAGGCAGGCAAGGCAGGGTAAGCAGGGTAAGCAAAGCAGGGAATGCAGGAAATGCACGTAATGCAGGCAATGCAGGCAAGGCCAAGGCAAAGTCAAAGGCAAGGCAAGGGAAGGCAATGCAAGGCGTGGCAAGGCAAGGCGAGGCAAGACAGTGAAGGAACTGTTCACATTTTACGACGCTAGTTTTTACAGTTCAGAGAAAACTTTAATAAAAAGTGTATTTAAAAGGCGTGAATACTGTTTGCTTCAGTGCTGCTACAGCATGAGCTCCTATCAATTTTCCGTTGGTAACTATAGTATCTAGTTGAAAAATGCTAAACTACACTGATGGCTTGCAAGTTTTTAAAAAAGTTAGTTGCAGGTAAAGCAAGCTCTCCATTGCACGTAACTCGTCGACTTACCCAAAATCTATTGGGCCACAGCGCCGCGGGTAACAGCGTTTCTAAAGTTCCAAAAACTGAGGTGGATATTACTTACGCTGGCCTACACGCCTCTCAATAATCAATGAACCTAACAGTAATAGTGTCAAGTTAACCACTCAGTTTTAGTTAACCAGCCTTCTAGTTAGCACATCTTGGCTGTAGCCTGAAGTACTGCACCGGTGAAAATTCTATGCATAATAAAGCGCTCTTCTAACGGAAGAAGCCTATCCTTAAAAATTCTGTAAACTCCTAGGTAAACGCCCTTTTTAAGTTCTGTGAGTCAAGGCCCCTTTTGAAAGAAAGAGCATTGTGTGCACTGTATTATGCAAATGAAAGAGTGCCGTAGTGACATAAGCTGGCAGTATACTTTAAACCTGTGCGAGTAAGAAAATTCAGTACAAGCATAGAGAACTGAAGAGAGGGGAGTTAAAGACAATAGCAGTGCCTTCATCTCAAATGCCTTGCTTGAGACCCCGTTTACTGAATCCGATGCTTTAGTTTTTTTTTTTTCGGATATACTGAAGGCGTTTTCCGAAATAGTCTTAGATTTTCCTCTTTCTGCTGCACTGAAATTCTTCATGTCGGACGGCTGGTGATGAAGTGGCCAGACGCACCAGTGTAAATGAAGCTCCAAGATGTCTTTTCTTTTTCCTAAAAAAATAGCTTCTAATAAAATCCACTTTGATGTCTGGAGCCAATCTCATACTTTTGTACCAAATTTGTTGCACTGAGTGAGCATTTGAAGGAAATTTTTACATAATGATATTCTCAGCGCGCCAATTTGCGCGGACATGCGTTCAGTCGTATCGAAACGCGCTATTCGCTTTTAGTGTGTCCTGTTCTGGATGTGGTGATACAGACTGAAAAACAGATAACAAACCAATCCAGCCTAAAACGCATCTTAACTAATAAAAATATTATATTAATGCAGAACTTCATGCGACGGAGTGGAGTGTCATACCACAAATTGTTGTTAGTCTTGGTGACCTGCTAGCGCGAAGCATATGTTCACAAAATGATCTTAAAAAAGAAAGGGTGGGGGAGGAGAGAAAAAGCAGGAGACTGGTATCAAACCGAAAAGAGCACGATCTCTTTGGGGTCGTGCCACAGAAAGTCGAAAATTGATAATTGGACAAGACTGGTTACCTCTATTAATGAGAGATCACTTAAAATCAATCGGACAATACTTCAATTTTAAACAAATTCAACAGTACGCGTTATCTGTATTTAAATTACCTTTGTGATTGCTTAAATTTATTCTATCGAACTTACAAGCAGCGTCACTCAGCAACACACATTGTGTCTTCGTTCCTTAATTTGCGACACGTACAACCCTCGCACATGGCCACACGAACCCTCAAACTTCATTCTAACTTCCGCATCGTGCTGGTGTTGAAGTTCACCGCCAAAAATTAAACACTGCACCCCCATGAACCCGACAGTGGTCCTGCGGTTCTAACAAGCCTGTCTGTCTAGAACTCGTGGCTGTACCTATCGAAGGTTTTAGCTGTGAACTTGCAGTATTGGCTATGCATTGAAGTACAGGTAGGCTGTTCACTCTGGCACTGGGTTGGCTTTGGCAGGCGTACAAGCCACACCAAGTGTACCCCTTGGAAGATTTGACTTAATTCGCTGTCTAACTGCGTAACACTTCGCTGTCCTTGCGGAATTTTATGCCGAATACCCTCCTGCGGAGTGACTGTAGTGACCGTCGCGCTGAGATTGTAGCGCCTCCGCTTTCTTTAGTTTTCCCACTCTCCATTTAAACCATGGCTCCTCCTGGTGCTGTAAACATCCATTCATGCACAGACTTAAGCGAAGTGTGAAGTATAAAAGTGAAGGGACGCCAGCACACGTTTCCTTTTCCCTCGGGTCCAGGTCGCGCCTGGGGACATTGGTCCGGGGTAAAGCAGTCGCTCTTCCGAAAGCTTCCGCCTTTAGCTATCCCTGCTTAGAAGCGACATGTGCCTGCCCCCTACGGTCGTTAAAAGGTTCGGGACGGGGGGGGGGGGGGGGGGGGGGCATAAGGGGCAAGACACTCTTTCTTTACGCCGAGAAAGCAGTGAAATCTTGCGCCAAAAGCCTTTCTGGGCGCAAAGTTTTGGAGTTTTTAAGTCAACCATTCTTCGGTCGCTCCGGAGTGTCCTCTAAGCTTTCTCTTTTGTGTCAGTGTGCTGCTTTGTTTCTCAATATGTGTTAGAAGCTATCTGAGTCATCTGTACTTTCTTACTTTAAAAGCAAGGAGCAAATAAACAATACCCTTTTAAAAAATCGCATTAAGGTATTGGCTTCCAGCAGAGGATAAATAACGGAGAGGCACAATAGAGCTTAAGCAACCCTGCAACTCACCCATCAACGAGCCGACTTTTGTGTCAATTGCATAATTGTAGGCACGTGATGCTGCTTGTCAAAACCCTGGCTAGGCTCGCTTTGCAAAAGGGACTCACATATGCGGTAGTATTTCGCCAAATCCGGATAATCCAGCCAACTACCGTCGTGAAATTATTTCTCACGCAAGATTCACCTCGGCGTGAATGAACTTCTTCTCACGAAATAAATATCATAAATTCTCCTTTCAAAGAAGCCATCTTAAAGGTGGTATCGTGCGACTCTCCAACATTATTTTAGCTGGAATCAGACATTAGCAAACCACGATTGCTGCTTTAAAACTGTTTATTGACAGATAATTGAATATATTCGTAACCAATTTGCGTAACCAATTTTTATTGGCAAGAAAGAGCCCTCCTATTCCTCAAAGGCCAAATTTGAACTTGTACAAGAAGTTCTCACGGCGCTAACGTTCTATACGATAGTACGAGCTGTGCCTGTTTAATCCTTTTGAAGGTGCTCAAACGAATCCCGTTCAAACATTTGTGAGGCGGAGATTTGTGAGAACCACTTTAATATTTTTAAGCAGCTGAGAAGCGGGTCACTCGAACCCGTATGAAATATACCCTGTATGGGCATAATTTAAATCACACCCATATAAACCTGCATGAATTTCAAACAGGTGCAATAAGACACCTCAGAGCTTATTCAAAGTCACACGTGTTTTTTCAGTACGAAGAGAGCGTTTATCGCTGCTAAAGGGAAGGAACTGCGCAAGTAAAATCAGAATTTAGGCACTTTGCAACGCCAGAAGCTATACGCCTTATCGAGAGACATATATACTACCACTCGGCCAAACACGTGTTGCGAAGCTTCTTTTGTCTTGAAAGATGATTTACATCAATGACCAAGACAAAAAATGAAAGGCGGTGCGAAACTCTATCACAAAGAGGAGGACAAAAAAAGCAGGTGAAAATCGAAGGGTGAAGTTTGGGACGTAACACTTCATGATACCAGCGAAACACACGGCATTTTTTTAATGCTAAAGCATTACTTCACGAGGTGAAACCGGTGAATCTTGACCATGAGGTTACACTTCAGAAAACTATAAACGCAAAAATAAAAGCAATATTCCGCGACAGGTATTCGGACCCGCGTTGCGCGTACTGATCAGCTTCGCTGGCCACTGCACGATAGCAATATTCTACCGCCGCAGCCGATAACGCCTCGTATTAGACTGAAACACATTCTGGCGCTTTGAATTGCGCTTCGTCTTTTCATCAACTAATATTACATTCAAACTTATCGCGCATTTAGGTATGTGTTAGTAGTGACAGAACTGCGCTGCATGCGTTGGCGTTGACAACATCATTAACAGAAACGCGGGACCACAGCATAGGCCGCCCTCGTGCATTGGGTAAAATAGCACTGAAGGTGAAAATGTTCAAGACGCGCAAACTGGCTACCCAGGTGAGTAGACATTAAGCCTGAGGACATCATCATCATCATAATCATCATCATCATCATCTCAATCGCGCATTCAGGCACGTGGCGGTGGTGTCCTCCTCGATAAACGACTGTGTTTTCGAAGATTAGTTTGTGCTTAGCAATACTAAACCACTGGTCAATTCTTTCTTTACTGCTTTGAAAACAAAACACCCCTGCAGTACATGTCATCAATATCGTCTAGTCAGGCATAGAGAAGGTAAAAATAAGAATTACTGTCATTGCCAAGGTCAAACAATGAAAGACATTTGCCCACCGGAATTGCTTCTGGCTTTATGGAGATGCAAAAACACTTTTTCGGGCTACAAAGCGGTACAGTGAATTCGCGATGTAAAGATGATTAAGTTGTGAGCACTGCACAAGTGGTACGAAAGTGCTGAGTACTGCACAAGCAAATTCGCCGTGAAAAAAATGCTACAAAGACAGAAAGATGAGCACAAACTACAGGGACGATTCTTTCTTCGGCCTTCAGGGGCGTCGTTTGGACGGGAATGCTTTTCAGCATTTTTGTGGTGTTCTCCATCGATGTGCGACCAAACATTTATTATAGGCGGAGGAAATTCATGATGCTAAAGCCAAGTATATTACATCAAAAGAAAACAAGTTCTGTTTAAGACGACCTCAACTTCACTATTTATTGATTACGACTGGAGAGAAAAAATGCAGCAAGGAGGAGATCATCGAGAAAAAAACTATAGGAGAAATGCTTTAGTGTGGATTTCCACGCTCTCATACGGTGCGCAAAATAGCTATCCTATTGTAGGTATTTTCACCTTCAAAACGTTTCTTTTCTAGATTTCTTCTCCACTTCTTTCTTCTATATAAATTGTAGTTTGCCACAGCAGAACATCTTCCTTTCCAATTTTCTCCGGGCAGCTGGTACTTTTACTTTAGACAGGGAGCTCTCATACATCGTTTCGTTTTCTTTCAATGGAAGGAAGCCGACTTAGACAACAAACAAAAAAAATACACTGGTACGCAGTGGGTGCAAAAGAGTTATTGGAATCAGAAGCCAGTGAAAAAGACCGCCTTTGACAGGCGTTCGACATTTCAAATAAAGTTACCGCGGATCGAATTTGAGCGCTTTGGAAAGTCCTTAAAGATGTTCTTGACCTGTCCGAAATAGGAAATAAAAAGGCGCGCAAATAAAATGCAGGTTATTATTTTATCAAAACGAATGTTTATACAGAAGAATGAAACATGTCATTTTAACGTCTATTGCTTAGTTCATTTGCAGCTCTCCTGCTTCTGATAAAATGCAGAAGTTCAGAGTCTAGTCCCGCGATTCGCGATGAAAGTGTGTTTGAGGATGCAGTGTACAGATAGGTAGCGGTACTGTGTTGTCCTTTTTTTTGTGCAGTATTAGCCGATAAAAACTAATCCAGCTACGGCATGCACCGCTTGGTGAGGCTAGTAAGGTGAGCCTGCAGTAAATACTTCACAATCCAATACAGCTGTGAAACAGGCTGCTGCCGAGTGCGAAATAAAGACATCTTGCTGAACTGGTCGTTTATCGGTTGATTGTTTTGATCAAAATGCACCGGACACTAGGAATGAAATGGATGAGAAAGAAATGTTGTCTTGCCCTTGCGGTATGGTTTCGCTCAATTTTGATTACAGCTCAGGGCGAAAAAAAAGCATTCAAAAGGCAGGCTACCAAGATAGGGGAGAATAGCTCTTAACAACAGAAATAATGCATTGGTTTGGACGAAAGCTAAGATTTGGAGTCAAGAAAACTCGGACGGTTAGCTGGAAGACATGCTGGCACTAGACACATCGACAAGATCTAAAAAAATCTGACAGCCACATGCGGATTCAAACTGCTCGTTTCGGTTTGCATTAAATTGACCTGGTGAATGAATGCGCGCCAAGTGCAAGGTTTATTTTCTAAAATGATTATGAATCATTCCCCTTTATTTACTGCTCTTGCTATACCGTCAACTGAACGCACGTCACTAGGGGATCCTATTAGAGATTATCAGCAGGAACATTGACATAGAAGAGACGATAGAGGAAACGAGATGTTTATGTGCTGACGACAATGTCATTGCCATTGTTCGCCAGGATTTGAGCAGTTTTTCTCCACCGTTTTTTTTTCTTTTGCATCAAAGTTTTTCCAAGAGATGGGTCTGAAACTTTAAAAAAAGAATGCTCGTTTTCTGCACTATTCGCTCTCTAATAACACACAGGTTCCACTCCACGGTTTCACGGTTTTTCGCTCAAGTGAAATGGCACCATTTCAGAGTTTTAGATATCAGCATTCAGGAGGCTGTCATCAGTTCTCACGTTCTAGCAGTGCCTTTATCTTGAACTGCTGCCTTTTCAACTCTTGCTTTCTTATTTATGCTAGCAGCTAGCTTCCATTCTGATAGCGTTTGGCGTTTTGATGTAAATGCGATTTTGCTTTCTATTTTTCCCAAATTCAGGAAAGCAATGGGCTTCTGCCGTTACTGGTGCTGATCGATTTGCGGCAACATCCGTTTCATTACTGCACTTAATGCGCGAGCGCGTCCGTTCACCTTCCGTTCAGTCGCCAGTGGCCCCTATGGACGTTTACGGCAGGAACCTTTGGAATGCTTAGACAATATAGGCCGTATCGGTAATGGCTGCAATAGAGACGTTGTCTGCGTGCAATGTGAAGGAAAAGGAAATCATTAAGAACCACTGAACTATTCACAGATGTAAGCAGGAACCTTTATGACTGGCGGTGATCTCGGAAGTGGCTGGCAGAAGGGTCGCGACGGAGGAAGCGCTTGTTTCCTTTGTTAAACTAAAAGCAACAGGCTAGTGAAAGACGCCTGTTTCTACGCCTGCTTTGTGTGTGAGACAGGTGCCCAGTTGCTCGGCACTTATTGTCACATGGGTTTTCCTGACTTAATAACGCAATACCTTCGGCTGGGCTCTTGTTATATTTTAAAAATGCCGCAAAACATGGCCGGTGCTTGCAAATCAATTTCCAACTTTTGCAACCAATGGCGACGAATACGAGAGGTTATGCCTACAGTTAAAGGAGTAGACATCTAATTATGGTGGCACGTTTTCTTCTCTATAAATTATTTATTTATTCAGTCCTTAAATACCCCTTGGAGAGGGGCTTTACATGAGGGGTGGGCGGATTCACAGACAATTTCATGGGTGCGGTGCTTCGCAGAAGAAAATTTTTAATGACTGTCCTGAAATTTGCCACATTGGAGTGGTGAACCGCTTCTTCAGGCAGATCATTCCAGTCTTTCGCAGTTTGTGAAAAAAACGACGCGATGATATGCGCTCGTGCGGCGGGTATACAGACTTGTAATGACTGGTCCTGGATGAATGGCGGTGAGCGGGAGATATAGCACTGTTGTCAGTTCAAATATCATAGAACTTGTGGTAGAGAAAACGACAGAACTTGCGGTAGACACTACTACGCATGAATCGCCATGTAATATTAGACTACGACCGATAAATAATTTATAATCGAATTTTTTCTTTCATAGTGTTTCGGTTTCGGTTTCAACAGCCGAACGATGGCTGTGACCTCAGAGAGTGCTTTTGTGTCACGCGAGGCATGGAAAAACGTCCGTATAATCGCTGCTTCCTCGTTCTAATTTACTGCAGTGCTGAAACTAGCCTTCTTCAACACCCGGAATGGCAACAAATGTTGAAGCAGCGATTATATTGTAGTTTTTTCATGTCTCACGTGACCTTTATATTTAATACATAATTTATATTTAATAGGTATCGTTATTCTGATTCTCCAACTTCTTTGTGTAAATCTGCTGATTTGCAAACACTTGACATTAGAACCAAATACGACAGACTCAAGTTTCTTTTCCAGATCGCTAACCACTACTTGAAAATCGATCAAACAAAATACTTTGAAATTAAAACAGGGGAAACATCACGCCATCGTCACAGTTTGTACATCCCAATGCCGCCTGTCAGAAATGATTGCTTTAAATTTAGTTTTTTCCCGAGAGCCATTAAGGAATGGAATATGTTACCAAACTCCGTTGTCACGTCACAATCACTAAGCGAATTTTTAGATAAACTGCACAATATTTTATGTTCTGCTTGATTTCTATGACAATGTTTTCGTTTTGTTCAAGTGGCAAACACAATTATGTATGAAATTTAGTGTTGATCTCAGTGTTTGTTTAATGTGTTCTTTTTCTGTTTCAAGTTTGATTTCCACTCCTGTAATAGCCCGCCCAGGGCTGACAGTATGAATAAATGAAATGAATGAATGAATGTAAATACACGTTGACGTCAAAGTCCTCAATCGGCTGTTGAAACCGAAACAAAACAGCACGAGAAAGGAATGCGATTATAGATTATTGAGCCGTCGTAGGAGAATACCAGGTGGAAATCCATGTATAATAATAACTTACGCCTCATTACGAACAAGCAACGCCTCATTACAAACAAGGTGTTTATACTCCTTTAAGATATTCACGACTGGAGGCCGCAGTAATGCAATAGTTCAAGAGATCGGTTCGTGTTTGTATCTTCAGCACTGCTGCCCTTGCTCCCTTCGGATAGAACTTTTGCGTGTATTTGCAGTGTTTATAGATATAAGCCTGATCACTTCACTGCATTCACATGGGTCACTAAGGCACAGGACCCTGTCACGCTGCACGGGAGACAGCGGGCTTTATCGCTGAGGCTTAAAACGAAGCGGCGACTCAAGAAGTAAGCATGCGTAACAGAAAGGATTTTTTGCTAGCAATGTCTTCCACATAACAGAAAAAGAGGAAGCAAACGGGCTGAGAAACTGCCTGCAGCCTACTATTAAACTGAAAATTGATGTCTCGCGACCTAAACAATGGTCTCCTCCTCATCAATCCACTTAATATTATTGCTAACATTCCACGACTGGACACTTACTGAATGCTGATAGTTGTGTCCATTGCATGAAGGTGTACGAGAAATACTCACTCTCGGCGTAAGCATTAATGAGTGTAGCTAGACGACCTTCAGTTTTCGAGCCTCAATTACTGCCATGCTTGTTTCCTAATAAGAGAAAGCACTGAATAAGAAAAAAAAATGATTTACAAGCATGGACCCTACCAAAACCATCAGGCTGCAAATGAAAGCTACGTTGCACAGTTCTGTGTATAGTTCGTAGGTGAAAGGCGTTAAGTCCTGCTATGGGGGTCGAACATAATACCACAGCACGTCAGGGGAAGACAGCGTGCCCTTAAGCTAACTAGGGCGGCTAATATACGGCAGAGCAATACCGAAATTATTGACTTTAAAAAAGAACGATGCTAGCCCAGAGTATTTTGGTGAATCCTCCTGGGTGGAGTAGTAGCTGTGAAATAAAGGAAAATTTCTCTTAATCATACATACAAGCGGGTCATACGGCTATAACTGGCTTTGTTTGGATTAATGGTATCTAGCGCTCGTCATTTATTATCAAACCGTCTCCTCTTTACAGGATTAACCCTGACACTTTTCTCTAGGTATTTTTTCTCTTTATATCTCTCCCTTCGTCCTTCTTCCCACGTGTAGGGTAGAACACCGGACGTCGCCTAGCTATCCCCCCTGCCTTTGCGTCCATCATTCTTACGCTCAGCTTGTGCAGCGATTTGGGTTATGTGCCCTCAAGACACAGAAAATAAATTTGTTTAATGAAACATTACCACATATCCTCACTAAATGGTTACTGCACGCATTTATGCACAAGCAACAAAAAGCAAAGAGGCAAAAGAGCGATGCGTTCTTGCTGTTTTTCTTTCTGTGTTTTTGGGCAGTGCTCAGAATCAGTTTGTGTAAACACGCCCAGTTAGCTGTCCCAGCGCAACATAATGACAGAAAGATTCGTTTAGTCATTTGGTTCTTTTTTATCAGCACTTTTCATGATGGCGCGCCAAGTCAAGACGAAAAATGTCCTAACTCTCCACACATAAAAACCGAGCGAGCGGCTACACACATGCTGTTGATATTTCAAGCTGCGTTCGTGAACCGAAGTGTGCGCTGTCCCCGCAGTAACCGCGTCGCTACACGACGGGCAAAGCAAGGTGTCGGCCTGACCGCATTTTCTTACGCAGCACGGCCTGAGATTCAGGCAACGATGAATGCGACGTTCCAGGGAGACATAATCAGGCCGCGGAAAGTTCCGACTAAGCGGGTGCAACTGATTCAATTAGGGAACCCCAAGAGTAGACGCAGGATTACGGCACCCCATTTGCTCTGGTGTGTTTACCCTGTGTGGCGATGGAATCCCTACAAGAGCTCCCTCTGTTAGGGCACATCGGTGATGGTCTCCTGATTGAAGCACTGGATCTTGTGTATTCGCCAGGTTTTCTGAAAGATGACTGTGTGCGTGAGTTCTGAAAGGTCACGGTGTTTGTGTTTCGAGCCTGTTTGCTGCGAAAATTTACTATGTTTGTGGTAATGACAGTGGAGACGCTGCTCGATTCGTCTGCATTCCTCTGTGTTTGCTTCCCGAAGCTGTGCTCGGTCCCCGAACAAAAAAAAAACATAGCGCAGCTGTGTCAGCGAAGGTGATTTTTTATCTACGTATGCAGCAGTAGTTTCAATTAACGAGCCACGATTGCACATGTAAAAAGCAGTCACTGAAACGAAGTGATCTATTCTGAAGACATTCTGCTATTTATTTACATTTGTGTTATTGATAACGCGAAATCATCAGCGCACCCATTTTCATCTGAAATTTAGTTAATTAAAAAGTAATAGGAAAAACAACTAATCAGCAGCAAAATGAAAAAATAAAAAAATTGTAATGTAAGCACAAGTATTTTATTTTAATTTCAACACGATCATTTTTCCACCAGCGCAGCGGCGTTCAAGGATAAAAGCGGAATTTAAATTAAAAACGGAAATAAACAATAAAAAAGGACAGTGTATGCAGGTACCGTTGCGGCTACAATAACTCAAGGTATAATTAGGCGATGTACCTGGAATATTTAAGCGTTACTGATACATGTGCACGTAAGTGTGACCTGCACACTCGCACTTAAAGGGAAAAAAACCTGGAGTTTCTCGTGCTTACTGCGAGGAGAGAGCTAAAATTCCAAATCAATTTCCCCGTTGGGACTCTTAAGTTTCACGTCTTTCTAATTTAAACCAATTTTAAGTTTTACAGTGTTCTAACAGCTGCTGACTTAAGAGAAGATTTACGTTTCGGAGTCTTGTATATATATATATATATATATATATATATATATATATATATATATATTATTTCTCGCTGGGTAGGGATATTATGAAAGCTAACCATCCCCACATGACGCACACCACTGAAAGCTAACCGCGTGCCTGAGCATCAAAAAGAAAATTTCAGAGACACGCAAAGAACATCGAACCTGCAACAAGTGTTATCTACGTTTAATCTGAAATAAGTCACTTTGATCTCGTACATTCAGGTAATGCGAGAAACTTGCAGATTACCGGCTTAGCTACGTGTGTCCTCTGACTTAGACTAATACTAGGGATTTCCTTTCCTGGCAAGCTTTTTGTTTTTGGACATGAGCTACAGCTAGCAAAGGGTGTCGCTCCAATAACGTATAAGTTCAACTGGCAACACATACGAACGGATAAAATAGAACGGCTCTCGTCGTGGTGGCTCCAACTTCATGGGGCATGTCGAGCGTTCGGAAAACGCAGTGTTACGAAAGTGCCTGAGGCTAGCATTATGTCCAGTAGAGCGTCGAAACATTGTTGACACGTTTTTTCGCGACTCAAGCATCTTCGCAGGCACTGAGCCGCACTAACAGCCGCTGCAACTTACTAAAGTTCGTAACCTGTTTTGCGCTCTTCGATGTGCGTATTGTGTTGGGCAAGATCTGATGCGCAGGCTGTCTTCTTTTCAGAGGCCATAGAGCTGCTTACCCTTTACTTCCTACTCATCGAATGTTCTCACTGCATACATAATTAGCTATGATTAGCTGGGGTTTGCGTGTAGGGAAACTGAAAGTACACAAAATAAGTTTTGATTACTTGTGTTAATCCTGCTGGAAAGTGAACAGAATAATTGGGTATCGGGCTCCGCCATCGCGCCATGTCCCAGGATTTGTCTAAATCATCTTGATCCTTGTTTAAAAAAAAACTAAAGAACAAAGAACTTTATCTGTGCCTGTGCACAGGAGAAACGACTCCTGTTTATTGATTAGGATTTCAGAAATGCATTATATTACTTTAGGCATACGCATTGCTGTTAAGAGGATTTTTTTAGTTTTGACCCTGTATGTCAAACTCGTTTCCTAAACAGGGCGCTTCCGAACGCAGTCTGCAATATCTCCACTTGTCTTTACTCACTCAGACGTTATCCAAATTTAGTTTTCTGCGAACCTCATACATTAGTTCACACCAATTCTAAAATAATTACACTAGATTGCGAACGCCAAGCTGTCTTCTGAACATCATGCTTAGCTGCGAATACCTACACTGATCGTGCATGCTGCCGGAGGTCTACTTTTAATCGTGAACCTTATTCTTTTAAGGTCGTACATGCGCCGCTCTAAATAAAAACGTTTTTGTCGAATAAAACCGTTTTTGGTCAGAATAACTCAAAAACTATGCTAACTGCTCCGATAGATTTTAGAAACAAATGCAAGTCAACTAGTCCCTGCGTGTTGAAAGCCCAACGTGCAAAAGGCAGGAGGAACTTGTGAAAACCTTTCAAATAAAGATAAAAATTCAAAGTGGACACCATAAATTAGTTGCTGCACTTTTTGCACAGATGCTGTATTTTTCTCCTTCTGTGCCCGCTGCGCAAGGAAATTTTCCAAATAGCTTCCAATAGCCTCATCAGAGGTTCACTAACCCCTTCGAACAGCACTTACCCTAGGCGACTGACATTTTGTGGTCTGTCGAGTCTTGTTGTTTTCATATATCTATAAAAAGCGGCGTTTCTTCCTCGCAAAGAAACCAGAGTAGGAGTAAATAAAAATCCAGGGGGGTGTAGCGCGTGTACTTGGAGCGGTAGAGCGCTGGGATGATATTAGCCGCAGGCTCGTAAACAACAGCGGAGGTTCTCAACCTCCACTGATATGTGCCAGCTTCACAGCACCCTTCGGAGCATCTCTTCCTCTCTAGAGATGGGTAAGCTACAAAACTTTACGGCTATTGCCGTCGAAGCTGAGCTTGTGTTGATGCTCTTTTTCCTCATTTTCTTCTCATCACCCGACAGACAGCCTGAAGTATTTCCCAGAGTAATTACTTAGAGCTGCAGGGGGAGGCGGGGAGGGGCGTTAAATATTTGCAAATACCCTGTTGAGAAACAAAATTTTTCACGAGCACAAAGTAAAAAGAGCCATAAACGAGAATAGGTCTAGCTGACTGACGTAGCCTCGTTATTTGTAGTGGCACTATAAATAGCAGTTAGTCGTTCGCAAAACTTATGAGGCATAAAGTTAAATGCTGACATATTCTCACTGTATCGAGCTCTGCTCCGTGCAGCGAAGAAACTCACGCATGAGCAACAAAGCGACAACTTATGTGCCCACGTTGTTGGTCGTGTGGAACCGCTTTGAATCAATGTACATTAAAAAATTTCACCGAGAATACCACCGTCTGCATTATATATCTGAAGTGGTATACGAATTGACACCATGATCCAGTAAAACTGTCCACTTAGTCCTCATACAGAATCAATAGAGCCTCCCGAAATACTGCTTCATGCTTTCAAAAACAGCTCAACGATCGGTGTTCCAACGAAGTTGCTGGACCATATACTTTTAAATGCATATTCTTCTTGCGGATTGCTGGCAGTGTAAGGATTTTTCAACACTGATATTCCCTGTATCATGAATTACCACGCAAGCCTTATTGAAAAGAACACTACAATTATAATATCTTAAAAAAGAAATAGCGCAACACCATTTACCACTTCGCCGTCGACTAGAATCATCAGCAAGTTTTCAAAGCGAGCGTGTGCCGCTCAAATACTCTGACAGGCTACTAAAGCCTTCTTACTCAACGATATGATTCGTGGTGGTAGTTAATTTTTGGTATTTTTCATTGGGTTGAGCAAATTCTTCTCTACTCAATGAAAGTCTGACCATGGCTCATTCCGTTTCTTGATTACTCGCACACCTGACTCAGCATTGCGTTGAAAATATTTCGTAACTTAATTCCCATAACTCCATATGTTTTTCATAAACGCGATTTATTGCCGGAGGGCTTAATCGGCGAAGGTTTGATGAAGGATTCAGAAATCATTAAAGTAATGAAAAAAGGTTAGAGGGCAAATGCAATCGGTAGTGGCGTACATATTTTCTCATATTTTATTTTTAAGCACTCTATAAAGATTGCAGCCGTGTAACTTTATTATGCATGGCGCACACGAGTGCTTCAGTAGGATTTTGTTGAACACAAGGAAATTTTTATTTCTTGCTTCTGTTCTCAGCCTGATCACTAATTTTTCATTGCCCACCGACACGTAAGTTCCGCAGGAAAGAGGAAGCCATGCAGGCTGGCGATGATTTCTGGAACCGAAGTGCAGACATTAGCTGTAAAATAGAGTAAACGAGAATCAAAATCTTGGAGGCAGTCGACAATTATTCTACGACTGAAAAATGTGGGCCCGAAGAATTTTCTTCTCCTAGAATGTGCAGCTCCCAAAACAGAATGCGAAGAAAGCAAACGCGCAAAGGGCTGCCGCATATAGTTGGTCCAAGGCTAAGCATCGAACTTGCTGGCTAGAGAACAAAAAATACATTGTTGTGATCGAGTGCCTCTGACTGCGACGCAAAGAAGACAAAACAAAAACAATATTAAAAAGTGCACGAATGTAAGGAAATGTTCATACAAAAACTTTACAATTTATTGAACTTGGCGAAGAGGCGCAGTGCCCCCAGAACTGGGAACACCGTCGAAATTGAATTTTCATGGCATGCATTGCATACAGAGCAACCATTTCTTGGCAGAGGCCACAGGGCGATGTGGTTTTAGACTCCATTTTTTATTTAGCTAGATGCTTTGATTTTGCAGGGACGAGCTTTCAAACACAGTCTCTTTGATTTATGAACGACATTTGTTTCCTTTCTAAAGGGTGGCAGCCCGCTACCTAGCTCTTTATTAGAAAGACGGCGGGCGCTTTCCTACAAACGAAGCCGTATAGTGCCGTAAATTTGCGTGCACAGTTTATTACGCTTGACTTTTTTGGTGGGCTGCGGCATTCCATTTATTTTATTGGTTTAGATAGGACAGCCTACTAACCTTTTTAGCAACAAATGAAACCCGGACAAGGTTGTTGTAGAGAAAAGATATCAGAACACTTGATTGTGACTTCAATACCGCAGAAAAATTCGCAAAGAATCCTGAGAAGACCGAACCTACACCAGCTGTTCTCTCTATGTAAGCGTTTTCAAGGTTCAGTTATCATATTTGGTTTTATTTGCTGCTGATAGTAAATACTATCGCAATGGAAAGTAACGTGAACAAAGCGTGCCTACGCACTCCGCTGTTGGAATTTCTTTTCATCGCGCTTTACCTGAGGGATTAGAAAGAGACGTTAGAGTCGTCCTAGAGCGTTTCACGGACGACTGTAGCGTCTTTTAGTTACCACTGAAGTAAAAACATCATGAAAAGAAATGCGAAAATTGGAGAGCCTAGGCTCGGCACTGTATGCGTCTCTTTTAATCGCCCCTGTACAAGGTTCATTAAGCCATACCTTCTCTCTAAACAGCGGTCGCAATAATGGAATAGGGCTGTTTGCTTGGAATTAACAAAAACATGCAAATGGAGCTGGAAAATTATAAAAAATGGAACACATAAAGTAGCTCTGAGGGGATTTTATTCTTTCCACTTATATGTGTAACGAGACGCTTAAAGATTTAATTTCTGAAGAAGTTCCACATGTGCGGAAATGTCACCAAGATGACGAAACGTTCGCGCATTTTAATTGCCGATCACAACTAGCCGGTGTAGGCACGTTCACGTCGCACTCGCTGACACACTATTTGCTACGCATTCGACGTCTTATGACGAGAAGGAGCAGGAAAGCACTTCTTTTCAGCTTTAGTTAATACCTGCAATGACATTGTCGAGGCCCTCAGGAATTAAGGCTAGCCGCTCTTCCCGGCGATACCCTCTATATCAGGTGTGGTGGGTGAGAGTTTCGGGGGCATTGATGTGCGCCGAAACATTTCAAGAAATATTTGGTACTTCAACCGGCAGATGAGGCAAAAAGAATGGAATCTGAGTCGCAACAGCTACGGTATCCTAAATGGGTTTATTATTTCCGCACCTTAACATCTCGATTTCGCGCGCAAAGCGATATTTGCGGACTACCTCTACTTACATGCGTCGCCTGAGAAATAGGGTGTCTTTCTCTGTCCCTTTGTCCCGTTTTGCGCTACTCTCACTTTCCATACAGGGAACACTTGACGCGGATTTGCAGACCACGCAGCACGCGCTGCGGCCACGTCGAATATTCAGCGTGATCTTACAGGACCACCAAGAGCAGGCACCTTTACAGGAGCGGAAGTACCCTGATCAGCCCACAGCTGACATTTTGACAGCCGCTCAAGCTCGCGATCAAGTTTTTTTAAGTATGGTCATCCCTTTAACTGTTTTCCTGTGTGGACATGCCGGTTATGTTCTTAGGGCTAAAATATTACATTTATTTTATAAAGCTATAGTTTTGTTGATTGCGTACTACCGCATGAACGCCGTTGTATTCAACATTGCATTTTCTAAATTAGAGCATTCGTTTCTCCGGCGGGCAGTGATTCTGACAAGGGTTTGTGGCTGGGCGGTGAAGTTCGCGTGAAACAGAGACTACGGGCTCTCGATTTTTCAAGGAATGGGCAAATATGATTGAAATTTAAGAAATGAGGGGCAAATTATTTAAATTTATTTATTTATTTATTTTATTTATTTAACAATACTGCAATCCCCTCTGGGGATTTTAGCAGGGTGGGATACAATAAATACATAATGAAAACAATAACACAGACAAAGCATATAATACAAATTAGATCCATGGAGCGTATAAACAGTTAAAGACAACACATTTCTAAACAATACCTGAAATAAATGCCGATAGTGATGATTTTGAAATTTGATCATTGGTTAGTAGATTCCATTCAGTTACTGTTCGGGGAAAGAAAGAATACTTAAAACAGTTATTATGGGTGCTAAAGGCGGTTATTGTGCGACTGTGTCTCTGCCTTGTAGAATACCCAGATGAAAAACTAATTATTCCCGTGAGGTCGGTTTTATAATGACCGTTAATAAGTTGAAAGAGGAATTTTAGTCGTGATACACGGTTTCTTTGCGTTAATGGTGGCAGGTTTGCTTTCATTAGTAGTTCGGTTACTGATGTACGTCCAAAGCTATTATATATGAAGCGAACTGCTTTTCTTTGCACCATTTCCATCTTGGTGATGTTAGTCTTGCTGAAAGGGTCCCAAATTACACATGCATAGTCTAGTATCGGCAGAATTACACTTTTGTATGCGAGCAGACGGACAGAAGGGGTGGAAAGTCTCAAAGCCCTCCTCAAGAAGAATAATTTGCGGTTAGCATTAGCTACTACATATTCAAGGTGCTTAGTCCAAGTGAGATCATTAGTGATCCAGAGTCCTAGATACTTGTAGTGTGTTACTTCGGAGAGAAATATGTCGTTAGTAGCATATGGATATTTAAGTTTGTGCTTCTTGCGGGTAATGGTCATAAAAACAGTTTTTTGAAAATTAATGGACATTTCCCAAGCTTTGCACCAGGCAACAACTTGTCCTAAGGCATTGTTCAGCAGTTCCTGGTCAGCGGCATTCTCTATTTCCGAGTACAATACACAGTCGTCAGCATAAAGTTTAACCTTAACGGGAATACCATGCAGTACATCATTAATAAACAAAAGAAACAAAAGAGGCCCAAGCACCGAGCCCTGCGGGACGCCAGAGCCAACTGAAAGTCGTTCTGAATGGTGGTTATTAAAAACAACAAATTGTTCTCTGTTCTCAAGATAAGCCACAAGCCAATTAATTAGTTGAGAATTTTTCAGTATTGCGCCTAATTTGTAAAGTAACTTTTTATGAGACACCTTGTCGAAAGCCTTTGAAAAATCCATAAAAACAGCGTCTATTTGTTTCCCATTGTTAATTGCTTTAGCAAAGTCATGCACTGTTAGAACCAATTGGGTATTTGTAGAGTAGCCTTTTCGAAAACCATGTTGATGCTTCGTAAGTATATTATATTTCTCCAAGAACTCCGAGATGTGATTATGAATTATGTGTTCCAAAAGTTTGCATACCGTAGATGTTAAAGAAATTGGGCGGTAATTTTGAATGCACTGTTTTTTTCCTGCCTTATGTAGTGGCTTCACTGTGGCAGTCCTCCAGTCGCTCGGCACTTGTCCCTCGCACAATGATCTCGTGAACAGAACGTGCAGGTATTTTGAGGTCCATTCTGCATACCGCTTCAAAAATGTGTTTGGAATGTTGTCCGGACCGCAAGACTTTTTAATGTCCAGATTTAAAAGCATGTTTAGTATTCCTGTTTCACTTATTTTAACATCGGGTATAGGTGACGTAGGTAATTCGAAAGACGGCATTACGCCATTATCTTTAGTAAAGACGGACTAAAAATGTTTATTAAATGCATTTGCTATTTCCTTGCCATCGCACACATCTTTACCATCAACATGAAACACATCACATTCCTTGGAAGTCGGAGAAATAGAACGCCAAAACTTTTCTGGAGCTGTAGTTATGAAACTGGGCAGTGATTCACCATAGTAGCGTTGTTTATCGGCATATACTTTATTTTTAAGGCAGGAGGAAATTTCGTCAATCTTGTTTTTGACCGCCTGTGCAGCATGGATTTTCAATCTTTTCTTAAGACGCTTCAATTGCCTTTAGAGTCGTAACGTCTCACGGGAGATCCAGGGGTTCCTGCCGTTTTTCTTTTTAGTTATCAGCGGGACAAAACGGTCAATGCACTCTTTTACTAATTTTTTAAACCTGCACCAAAGCGAATGCACATCATCTGCGCTATCTGAAAAGGCATCGAAGTTAAGCGAAAGTATGTCAATGATTGATACATCATCGGCTCGAGAAAAGTTTGGGTAAGATGGATATTTAGGCTTGCTATCCAAGACGGCATCAGCAATGGTGAGTAGGACAGCTTCGTGGTCTGAAATTCCAGGTACTATTTCGTAATTTGTATCTGCGCCTATTGATCCGCTGACAAAAAATAGGTCAAGGACTGACTGAGAACTGCCCTGAATTCTTGTGCTTTGTTCCACAATTTGCAATAAATCAAAGGAAAAAGCAATGTCCAACGTTGCTTCACCTAAAGCGTCATGTTTTTCAAGTGAGAACGTCGACCAGTCTATATTAGGTAAATTAAAATCACCTGACAATATAATACGATCACCAAGTTTGACACTCGTGTACAAATATTGTTTGAGATCGTCTAGAACGGAAACGGTAGAACTAGGGGGCCTATACATTGCTGCAATAACATATCTAACATTTCCATAGTATGCTTTACAAAAAATACACTCTACATTGGGTATATCAGACATTGGGAAAATTCGCAAGGTTGACTTAAAGAGTATGCTAACGCCTCCACCTCTACCATCACGGTCTTTTCTGTACGAACTGTAGCCAGTGGGTACAAACTCACTGTCAAATACTGTGTCGTTAAGCCAAGTCTCAGTCAAAACCGCAATTTCTGGATCGTGCAAAAGCAGAAGAGCCTCCAACTCAGCAGTCTTGTTTAGAACACTCCTACAATTAACATTTAATATTTTCAGGGTCCGAGGTTTATTGGTGAGAAGTCAGTTTGATTTCGTTCTAAGCCTGAAGCGAGAACCTTTCGCTTCGTCCCAACCAAATAGGACGTTATCAACGCTTAGTTTATCGAATAATAACTTTGCTTTGGCTCCTTCGTCTCTCTCTTCTTTACAGCTTTTCCATAACTGTTTACGTATTTCTCGAACTCGTTTTGAATAATCCTCAGCTATTGATATGCCGGAGTCTTTGAGCTTGTGACATGATTGTAATATGGACATTTTTTCGCGGAAATCGAGCAGTTTTAAAATGACAGGTCGCACCTTGCTTGCTTCCTTTTTACCCATTCTATGGCATCTTTCGACGCCACTTACCGTTAAACCCAGCTTTTCCTGAAAAACGCCGTTTGTTACTTTCTCTTCCAGTTCATGGTTAGACTCAATGCTGTCCTCCTCTATACCGTAAATGATAAGGTTATTTCTTCTACCTCTGTTTTCTAAGTCATCCATCTGGTTTCTAACTAAAGTAAGCTGCCCCTGAAGTTCTGATATGGTAGATTCCATATCTTTCACCTTCGTGGCTAAGACATTTAGGCCGGATAACTGTCTCTCAATACCGTCAATCTGCTCAGTTAAAGAGGAAAGCTTGTCCTCTATCTTTTTTTGTGATGCCTGTAGGCCCTCCATTGTTGAAGTAATCTTACCCTGGCCTGCTAGTAACTCCGATAGCATCTCTTTTTCAGTTGGACCAGGATTTGCTTCAATATCGCCACAAGACAACAGATCTTTCGATAATGTAATAACACAAGACAGAAAGCACTCAACGCTCAGTGGGCAGGGCAGCAGCACTAAAAAACGATCGTCACTTCGATAACAATGTTCATATTTGAGATTACCAACCTGAAGTGCAAAGCAAAAGGGATTGCTTAGCATGTTGCCGTGTCTGCTGCTGACATGCCCACTGGCGAAGAAAAGCTCCGGTGGTGGATTTATAGTCGATGGATGAGCCACGTGACATGACGGTCCCCGATGTGGTCAAAGGTGTGGAAGCTGATAGCCAAGGTTGGTCTGGTTCAGTGATGACTCCGTCGGAAAGCAGTACTGCTGATACGGCATCGAATCCTTGAACATGGTTCGCACGTGTCGCTTGATACCACTCACGCGGCGCTAGCAGGGCTCCGAGAAAGACGTGCATGGCGAAGACAAGAGGGTTACTCGTCCGCGAAGTGGCACAGCTGCCGAGCCCACAAGGCGCCGCGGTCCACGGGCGATCTTTTATAGGTGGCGAAAAACATGATGTCTGCGGCGATTGTATTTCCCACGACGAACGGATGGTCCCAGAGCCAGGTGGTGGCGAAATCCAGGTAAACGTGACGTCAGCCGCTGTTACGGAATTGGTATCAGCTTCATGACTGCCGTAGTGAAGACGATAACGTGGCCGCACGTCAACGCAGGGAGCAGGCAGAACAGGCAACAGCACATGTGTGAACACAGGAAGGAGCACCTGCATGGCGAAGACAAGAGGGTTACTCGTCCGCGCAGTGGCACAGCTGCCGAGCCCACCGGCATTCAAAGAATGAATTGTGGGCAAGTCGTTTAGAAGATAATTGGAGGTTCGCGGACCAGTTTGAACTCGTAGCAGGGAGCGGTGCCGTTTGGATAAAACATTTATTAATCTTTCATTGTGGAAAAGAAAGAAAAATAGAGGCCCTAGTGGGGTTTTGACGCAAAACAAGCACTTATACTCCGGCAGACACATTCAGTTACCTCAATTGGAGATTTTTGTTGTGACAATGAACAATCGCGGTGCCTTCAAGTGTATCAGAAACAAAATATTTACATCCGGTTATTGAGCAGAAAAATTTCCCGCAAGCATTGCGGCGGGAAGTTGCCTCCGTTGGCAAGTATAAGCATTCAGTGTGTTAGTTCGAAAGCAATATTCCGATGGGTAAACCCCGTGCAATATCGTGTGTTGTGTGTGCTTGTGGTGTTTGCGTGCTTGCGGTTTAAGTGAACTTGTGCCAACTGAGATAAATAAATAAAAATTAATAAACATATCTGAGATTGACATTCCCACTAGCGGCGGCACGAACAGCCCAGCTTCGCTGGTCACTGCGCGAGAGCGAAAGGCTGTCGCAGCTTTAACACGCCTCATGATAAAGTGCAACATGTTGTTGCGCTGTTCACTGCACATCTTCTTCTTCGTCAACTAATACTTCTTCCAAACTTATATTCGTGGTTTGAACTACGTGGCGGGGGTGACAGATCTGCGCTGCATGCGTCGGCGTGGACAATGCTGTGGCAAAAGCACGGTACTACAACAATACGCGTTTCCGTTGACAATGATGCTGCAGAAACGCTACAATAGAGCATAGGCAGCCGCCATACATTGAGTAAATTGGCACTGACGATAAACAACTTGAACACGCGCATAACTGGCTCCCTGGATCAGTGGACACCTCAATAGCGCCATCAGGTACGTGGCATCCACAGACAAAAAATGATGGCTGTGGTTTCGCTCTGGTTTTGCCTGGAGTGACGCGATAGCCACATCTGGCCGAGTGTAACTCGCTCAGTTGAATTGCAAAGTCAGTCTTTCGCCGCTCCGTTTCGCTGGGGCTTCCTTCTTCATCTTCGCCTCACTTGACACGGCGCATGCGCACAGCTGTGGCAGCTGTTGCGCGCCGCGACGCCGGCAGCAGCAGCTGCTCCGCACCACGTGACCAACCCACGCGACCAGCCACGTGATCAACCTACGTGACCAACCACGTGACCAACGGCGCTGCCATGGAGCTCACTTGGTGCCACGGAGCTCAAGTGGTGCGACGCTGAAGGGTCGAAGAGGTGGCGTACTGTAGCTATCGCTAAAGAACGGTGCCTTCATCCGATATTCCGTGCTTAGCAATGCTAAATCACCAAAACTTTTTTAGTGATCTAAACGTAGCCCGAGACATCGACAACTTACCTTGCCTATTAAAAGTACAATAGGCAGCTTACTACCCTTTTAATCCCTTATAGGCGTATTTTTGTTTAAAGTGTACTGCTGTTTTTTGTTTTGTTTTTTTATTTGTTTGCCCTCGCAGTACTTGATGCCTGCTGCAGAAACGGAACATTTTCTGGATGCAGCCAGAACAGCGGGGAGGGGGGGATGTGAAGACACGGGACGTGGTGTGTGCACCTAACTTAAATAATGTCTGAGACAAGGTGGTCTAGTTCAGATGGAGGCGGGGAAGGGTGCGCTGTAGAGTGTTGCAGAGTTGCCAGTGGCTATGCTCTAATGGCAATGAAAAAATTTTATTTCTCTGCTGTGTTTATTTGTTTGAAAGTAAGATATGCGGTACAATAAAAATATCGCGCCATATTTAAGAATACGGTAATACTCAATTCTGCTACTGTACCAAGAATGATAGCTTGCTTTCAAAGAAGTACAAGTGGAGGTTGTGTACAAAATAAATTTCTGAGGTGAACCGAGAGTTCTTGAAGAAAAAACACACTGGTCCTTGCCAGTGAGACACATCACTTGAATCAGCATCATGTCGCATATGCATAAGTCGCATCATGTTTGCTGCATATGTATCCAAATATGTTGGCCTGCACGTGGGATGCTGTTGTACGCGAATACATTTGTATTGTTTTTATCTGTGAGATACAACACATATATATATGTAAAAACTTACATTTAACATGACTGAAAAACCTTCACGCTGCCAATCAAACAGGGGCAAAGGCCTTGTCAAGCTGCTTGTAGCAGCTTTTTTGCTCTTGTCCCAACATTCCTTTGTTACACGCGGAAGAATGCTGAATAAAGATTTGATTTGATTTGATTTGATTTGGATAGCCTTAGATGCTTAACCGCCACTATAAACACAACAGGACACAACGCATCAGACATGCAATTGAAGAAACCTAGCTAAACTGTGCCGTCAAAACAGGCAATATCACACGAAGACAGCAATAAAGCTGTAACTTTCAGTTTTTTACAGGTGACAGTCAGGTTTAGTGTGACTTAGGTCGGCCTCTTCCCAAACCTGACTCCTGCACAAAGTTCCCACTTATATTGTTACAGTACTCTCGTTTGGAAGGCTACAACATAAGAATCATTTGTTAGTGTTTCATAAATACTTTTTTTCCTCCTTGCAGAGTCATCTGCGTCCGCCGTTTACCTCCTGTATCTGCGGCCAAAAAGGTGCGCGCGTAACAAAGGCCTTCGTTACTCAAGTCCTTGTACTGCTGGTCGGAAGGATGTGTTGTAGACAGTAACGACAATTGGATGATTTCTCACCGGTACAGCAACACCGATAGCCCTTAATCGGTGCCATGTTTTTGGCTGCGTAGATTTATTACTTTTCTCCCTTCCCGTGCTCTCGATGCAATAGCCCGGGGTGATAAATTGGCGTTGGGCGTAAATCGCTTTAGACGATATGTGTGTGAGCGCTTGCGTGTGTGTATGTGTTTGTGTATGCGCGTGTGCGTGTGTTTGTGTGCGTGTGTGCGTGTGGTTGCTTTACGAAGGAGGAAGAAGAAAAGGCAAGGACATTTCGACTCCTACCAATTGGGCTATGGTAAAAGTAAGCAGACAGACAATTACGTAAGCCGATCGGATCGATTTGGGCCCGGGTATGCTTCTACGCGTCCAGAGGTGGAATGGCTGCTAAACATCCGTAAAACGCATGTAAGACTATTTTGTACGGCTACAGCGTATTGAAAGAAAATTACTTTTGACACAATAGGTGCATATAGATATTTTTTTTTAATATGGCCCATTTGCGCTTTTTGCATAAAATGTGACATTTAGTGAGATTGAGAGCAGACAGCGTCTGTTTCCTTCAAGGCAAACGCGTTATATGTCTCATTAACACAAAACCGCCATACGTTGGTCGGTGTCACATATATTAAGGAGCCTAAATTAAATTTTAAAGGAAAAAGGTGTGAAGATGACGCGAATTAACCGAAGAATAAAGAAGACGAAGAAGAAGCATTCGGTGTGGTGGAGGGAGATGATTGGTGGAGACGCATTCGGTGAGGTGGAGAGAGATGATTGGTGGTGAAGAGAAGAAGACGACAAGGCATACGTGGACTAACTCCGATGCTATAAAAGGGGGAGTGAGAGCGAGGCCCGGGGGGAGGGGGGAACAGCAGAGAAGCGGAGGCTCCGGCAGGTCAGGGACGCATCGGCTGGAAGAGAGCGACGCCGGCTACTGCTCCTGTGAGCTCGCGTTCTACGACTCCGCATCGTGAATTTCCTGCCGTGCCTGAGCCCTTTCCGGGGAGTCTACAGAGCACGCTACCACCTGCTACGGCCAAAGGTGTCTCCAGCGCTGTTGCCACCCATCCGGGTGGTGCCCCCAACGCCAACAACACCGGCATCATCTCCACGGGCGCTTGGACCTGGAGCTTGTACGACGCAGCCAGCGACGCCCGCCCGCGCACGTCGAACAACTCCAGCGGCGCCAGCCCAAGCACGGCGAACGCCGGCTCGACGCCGCCTACTGGATCCATACAACGCCGTAGCCACACCGAACCAACCGTGAGCACGAACGCCGACCGCTAATAGTAGAACACTAGTAGTAGACGCTAGTAGCAGTGTACCCGGGTCGTGTGAATTTATAATCTTTCTATTTTGTGTTAGTTTTGTTAGTTTTGTGTTCTAGTGTGTGTGCCACGCAGGGTGTATTAAATGTGCGTTTGTGTGGGTACACCTGTGGCTTAGTCCATTCTTGCAGTCCGAGTGTTCTCCGGAGAGATCCGTGACAAAGATAAGTGGCGAGCCGGTGCCAGGGTACATTTCCTTTTTTTCTTTTTGCATTGTCTCGGATCTCTCCGATCTCTCGACGGCACAAAGGATGGATTTGGCAAGAACATTAGAACTGGCGCTTAAGATAGGGTTAAGCAAGGAAGAGGCGATGCATCTCTAGAGGAGGAGGGAAAGAGGCAGAGAGATGAAAGGGCTCAAGCACGCGCAGACGCTCGTGAAGCAGAAGAACGCGAGGCGAAAAGAGCTCGCGAGGCAGAAGAGCGAGACGAGAAAAGAGCTCGTGAAGCAGAAGAGCGCGGGGCAAAAAGAGCTCGCGAGGCAGAGAGAAGAGCTCGCGAGGCAGAAGAACAAGAGAAAAGAAGGATAGAACGGGAGAAGAGAGAGAGAGAGAAACAACTTTATTGTAACACCAGTCAATGAACGCCAGGAGAGAAGTCCATCTCCCCTGTCGGCCCTAGCCGTCGGCCGGGATCCCTTGGGATACAGCAGCAGCAAGGGCTTGACCGATGATGTCTTGCTGGACGTTGGGGTCTGGGCTGCGGATCAAAGCCTCCCAGGATTCTATAGTCCGTGAGCTATCATATTTAGCCGGGCACGTCCACAACATGTGGACCAAATTTGCTGGCTGATCGCAAAATTTGCACTTTGACCTGAATACTGTAGGGTGCCACTTGCTGTAGAGTACTGGGTTGGGAAAAACCCCTGTCTGTAATTTCCTCCAAAGACCCTCCTCTTTTTTATTGAGCGTTTTGTCCGCTCCCGGATAAATCTGACGATTTAGTCTGTAGTATTGTGTGATTTCCTGGTATGCGCGCATATCCTCTGTGCTGTTTGTACTTCCAGAGATTTGGGAGGTCCCAGGGGTCGACCGGTAAGTGAGACCTCGGGCGACCGAATGAGCCTCCTCGTTCCCTTTAAGTCCTTGGTGAGCTGGTGCCCAAACGAGCAGAACCAGTTCTCTGGGTCCTCCTTCCCTGCTTAATATACGGATGGCAGTCTCCGTCACCCTCCCCGATTCGTAATTTCTCACAGCGTTTTTTGAATCGCTAATGACCACCTTCACCCCTCCTTGGATGGCGGCTAAGGCTATCGCCACTTCCTCAGCTTCTACTGTCTTGACACCACTGACTGTGCAGCACGCCACCGGGGTTCCGTCTTCCTTAACCGCCACAGCCGCGAGTGCGGCTTTGCTCTCATATATTGCAGCGTCCGTATACAGGACGTCCTGTCGACCTGTATACCTAGCATGTAATGCTTCTGACCTGTCTTTGCGCCTGCCTTCGTGAAAGGCGGGGTGCATGTTTCTGGGCAGCGGAGGGATTTTAATCTTGTCCCTGATTTGTCGTGGTATGTCTCGTGAGCGGGCATGTTCATGCTTGGGCTCGTAGCCCAATCTCTAAAATTTTCCTCCCCGTTTCAGAACCGAGTAACCTTTGATGCTGAGCGGTAAGGGCAGCCTCAATGAGCTCCGCGAGAGTGTTGGAGACCCCTAGCTTCATAAGTCTCTCGGTGGATGTGTTCGGGGGTAGGCCGAGTGCGACCTTGACACTTTTCCTGATAATGATTTCGAGCTTGTTCCGTTCCGCTCCGTTGAGTTTCAGGTAGGGTGCCACGTACACTATCCTACTGATTACGAAGGCTTGCACGAGTCTCAAGAGATTCGCCTCCATCCCAGCGTGCCTGTTCGCTATTCTTCTGATAAGACGACACGTCTGATTTGCACTAGCTTCTAACCTAGCAAGCGTTTCATGATTCTTCCGATTCGCCTGAATCCTTAGCCCGAGGACGCGGATACTGTCAACCGCGGGGATCTCTCAGCCATTGACATACAGGTGGATGTCTGCCTCGTGCTTTTGGTGAAGCCGCCGTTTTCCAGGGGGCATCAGGAACAGTGCTTCTGACTTTTCGGCCGAGCATTTAAGTCCCTTGGGTTTCAGGTACTCTTCAATGATGTTAATTGCTTTTTGCAGAGAGCTTTCAATTTGTCCGTCACTCCCCTTATTTATCCATAATGTTATGTCATCCGCGTATATTGTGTGGTTTTAATTCTCAATGTCCGCCAACAGTTCGGGGAGTCTCAACATCGCAATGTTGAAGAGGGTCGGTGATAACACCGAGCCTTGCGGCGTTCCTGTGTTACCAAGTATAATGTCCTCAATGGAGCCTTCCCCTATCTTGAGAGTGGCTTTCCTGTTCGTAAGAAAGTCCTTGATGTAACTATACACTCTCTTACCTACATTTAGTTAGTTCAGATTCTCTAAGATCGACACGTGCCTCACGTTGTCAAATGCCTTTGCCACATCCAACCCCACAATCACTTTCGTGTCTCGGGTTTGCTTGTCTATAATTTGGTCCTTGAGTTGCAGCATCACGTCGCATGCCGACAGCTTTGGTCGGAACCCGATCATGGTGTCTGGGTATAGCCCATTGTCCTCTATGTACCTACTGAGCCGCGTCTGAACGACATGTTCCATAAGCTTACCCACGCAGGAGGTGAGCGATATCGGCCTGAGGTTCTCGAGGCCCAGTTTCTTCCCCGACTTGGGAATGAAAATGAGAACGGGAGAAGGAGTTTATTTTGTGGAAACAGGCGCATGTCGCGGGAGGATATGAGGAGAACAAGGACAATGATCAGCGTTCCTTAGCGGGTACAGAATGTCCTAGACCGGCCAGAGTTTGTCCAAGGAAGCTGATGGCTCTTTTCAATGACAAAAGAGATGATCTGGACGCATATCTGCAACGATTCGAGCAGATAGTTTTGAGGCAAGGCTGGGAGCGCTGTGAATAGGCCACTGCATTGAGCGTGTGTTTAGTCGGAGTGGCGCTGAATGTTTTTAGAAGGATGCCTGCTGCTGATTCCATGGACTACGAGAAAGTCAAAAAGGCACCCCTCCAAAGAATTAGACTTACGGCGGAGGGTTTTCGTGAGAGATTTCGCACCGCGAAACCTGAGGATTCGGAAACCGCGAAGGAGTTTTCCTGCAGGCTATCCAACTATTTTGATAGGTGGCTTGATATGTCAAACACAGAAAAGAATTTTGAAGGCGTGCGTGACAAGGTGGACACACAGCAATTTTTAGCGTGTTGCAGCTCAAAGCTGGCGCTATTCCTGAAAGAAAGTTGTGTTCGTTGGAAGAGTTTGCCGACACTGCAGACCAATTCCTCGAGGCTCAAGGGTTAAAAAATTTGAGTAAGGCAAAGGAGGAAACCCGAAAGACCCTAGAGACAGATGCGGCAAAACCAAGAGTATATGTGGTGCATCTAATGCGCCAGTAAGGTGTTTTCTCTGCGGCAAGATGGGACACCGTGCAGTGACTGTTGGACTAGTAGTGCTGCCCAAAAAACACAGATTGTGTGTGAAGGTTGTAAGAGGAGGGGTCATACTCTGGATGAGTGCCGATACAGAACGCAGGACCGAACTGCATGCGTTGTCGACTCTAGGGTAGAACTTTTCACGCCACCCAAAGTTCCACAGCTGAAAGGAGAGCAAATGCCGCTGGAAAATGAAGCAGTGAGTTTGACACCCAAGTCGAAAGCAGCAATGCCAGTGGTGGTTGGGCAAATAGGGGCCCGTCCTATATTGGTGCTTAGAGACAGCGGAGCCAACGCAGCCTTGGTTCTCAGAAGCCTGGTGAAGGACGAGGATCTTACAGGGGAAGCGTCGGTCGTCACTCTGGTAGATAGCACAGTGAGGTACCTTCCTGAAGCAAGGATTCTAGTGTCCACGCTATATTGTACTGGACAGGCAGTGGCAAAGTGCGTAGACCAACCCATCTACGATCTCATCTTGGGAAACATTACGGGTGCAAGAGGTGTCGAAGACCCCGATCCCGAGTGGAGGATGCTGGACGTTGAAGAACATACAAAGGAGGAAAGGCCAGCGACAGCTAAGACGGGTGCAGTCAGTTTCTCGTCGGCAGTGGAGACAAGAGCTCAAGCGACAGCCCGAGCTACGCAGCGTCCGCTCTCTACTCCTGTTGCGATGTGCCTGTGACCCGCCGCGGTGGCTCAGTGGTTAGGGCGCTCGACTACTGATCCAGAGTTCCCGGGTTCGAACCCGACCGCGGCGGCTGCGTTTTTATGGAGGAAAAACGCTAAGGCGCCCGTGTGCTGTGCGATGTCAGTGCACGTTAAAGATCCCCAGGTGGTCGAAATTATTCCGGAGCCCTCCACTACGGCACCTAATTCTTCCTTTCTTCTTTTCCTCCCTCTCTTATCCCTCCCCTTACGGCGCGGTTCAGGTGTCCAACGATATATGAGACAGATACTGCGCCATTTCCTTTCCCCCCAAAAAAACCAATTATAATTATATATGTGCCTGAGCGTAACACCGGGCGAAATTGCAATTAGGCAAAAGGAAGACCCGAGCCTGCAGACCTGCTTCGAAAGAGTCGGGGAAAAAGTGAAAAGAAAGAAGAGTCGCACGTCCTTCGAATATAAATTGGTAAATTGTCTTCTGCACAGGGAGTGCATGTTTAGTTCAGGAAGGCGGGTCCAACAGCTGGTGTTACCGAGAGAAATGCGAGAGGCCGTGCTGCGCTTAGGACATGACGCCATTATGGCCGGACACCAGGGTGTTCAAAAAACGGTGTCTAGGATCACCGAGGAGTTCCTTTGGCCGGGTGTTCAGAGTGACGTTGAGCGCTTTGTTCGCTCATGTGATGTGTGCCAGCGCACAGTTCCGAAGGAAAGAGTTGGTCCCGTACCTCTGGGCAAGAGGCCAGCCATTGACCTACCATTTCAAACAGTGCATATTTGCATTGGATAAAAAATTTGTTCTTCTCAGTGAAGTACCAGACAGAGTATTAGGAACCGTACTTTTGCAAGAAGAGATTCAAACAGATCTAGCTATCTCTGGAACGTGTCTTTTTGGTGTTGTTGTTGAGTTGTTGTTGTTGTTGCGGTGTTAATGTACCTCGGGGATTTATCTTGTTGTTGCTGTTGTTGGTGTTATGTGATTATACGAGGACGTGTGTTGTGGACACGAACATGTTTATTAAATAATGTACGGACAGGGGCAGTGGCGTCTTAGTGTTCTGAAAACGCAATTTGGTGTGCTGTTTTATGGTGTGCGTTTGATGTGTGCTGGACCTCTGCGGTGTGTTGTGTACTGGGTCCAGAATCGCCACGAAAGATAGTCGTTTGTCTGGATGCCTTAAAGATGAGTATGACGTGAGCAGTTTTTCATGGAAAAACTCTTGAGATAGGGGGCCCTTGTCACATATATTAAGGAGCCTAAATTAAATTTTAAAGGAAAAAGATGTGAAGAAGAAGACGCGAATTAACCGAAGAATAAAGAAGAGGAAGAAGAAGCATTCGGTGTTGTGGAGGGAGATAATTGGTGGAGAAGCATTCGGTGAGATGGAGAGAGATGATTGGTGAAGAAGAGAAGATGATGACAAGGCATCCGTGGACTAACACCGAGGCTATAAAAGGGCTAGTGAGAGCGAGGCCCGTGGGGGAACAGCAGAGATGCGGAGGCTCCGGCAGGTCAGGGACACTTTGGCTGGAAGAGAGCGACTCCAGGCTGCTGCTCCGGTGAGCTCGCGTTCTACGACTCCGCATCGTGGACTCCCTGCCGTGCCTGAGCCCGTTCCGGGGAGTCAACAGAGGACGCTACCACCTGCTACGGCTAAGGGTGTCTCCAGCGCTGTTGCCACCCATCTGGGTGGTGCCCCCAACGCCAACAACACCGGCATCATCTCTACGGACGCTTGGACCTGGAGCTTGTACGACGCAGCCAGCGACGGCAGCCCGAGCACGTCGAACACCGCCAGCGGCGCCAGCCCAAGCACGGCGAACGCCGCCTCTACGCCGCCTTCTGGATCCATACAATGCCATAGCCACACCGAACCAACCGTGAGCACGAACGCCGACCGCTAATAGTAGAACACTACTAGTAGACGCTAGTAGGAGTGTGCATTGGTCGTGTGTATTTATAGTCTTTGTGTTTTCTGTTAGTTTTGTTAGTTTTGTGTTCTAGTGTGTGTTCCACGTAGGGTGTACTAAATGTACGTTTGTGTGGGTACACCCGTCGCCTAGTCCATTCTTGCAGTCCGAGTGTTCTCCGGAGAGAACCGTGAAAGTCTGTATGGCATAAAATTCCTCACTGACGTTACCATGCTCTGGCATCACGTCAGCATTAGACATAAGACGGTGACGTCTAGAGCAAATAATAAATAATTGAAGTCCGTGGGAAGGTGCGACTAGTTTTAGAAAAATCGTTCAGATTGCAGGGTGAGCATTAAACCCATAGGGCAAGAAAACTGCTTAATTCTTGGCTTATCAAGGTGAAGATAGTGTATGTGATGTCTTACAACTCCATGCTAATAATAACAGTGTCATTAGAAATGAAGGAATAGCCACCGCGGTGGCTAAGGGGTTATGGCGCTCGGCTGCTGGCCCGAAAGACACGCGTTCGATCCTGGCCGCAGATGTCGAATTTTGATGGAGGCGAAATTCTAGAGGCCCGTGTACTGTGCGATGTCAGAGCAGGTTAAAGAACCCCAGGTGGTCGAAATTTCCGGAGTCCTTCACTATGGGGTTCCTCGTAGCCTGAGGCGCTTTGGAATGTTAAACCCCCATAAACCAAACCAGTAATGAAGGAATCTTTAGTAAACCTTTAAAGAGGCCTTGCGATGAGGCAACGCTTTCGCATTCAACAAACGTAAGCAATCTTATGTGCCATCTGTAACTTTTTTAAATCTCAAACACTTTTAATCCTTCCTTTGTTCCTTACTTCATGGTACGCTCCAGGATTCGACCCAGTGAAAGACTGCTAACTTGTTTTTCCTTGTAGCTACTTAACGTTTAGGCACACGCATGCGCGCAATTATTTCTGCGGTTGAATAAGAACTCTGAATGACATTTCTTTCCCAGATTTTAGTTAGGAGTTCAACGGCCATAGCATTTCATCAATGTGCAAAGCACCTTACTCCTCTGAAGTACATCAATAAATCAAGCAGCTCATGCAGCGACGAAATATTCATGTCCAAGGAAAAAATGTGCTTTAATGTATTTCAGATATGTTATAAGACAGCGAAAATCTAGAGTAGTAATCGAGCGATTCAGTGAACCTCAATTCCTCAATTTAAGTTATTTCGCAAAGCCTCCGCTCGAGTCAATGCGCTTAAGCCGCATCGACTAGAGCGGCCGCATTGATGAAAGAATGTTAGAATAGATATAAACAGGTTGATGAGATGCAGCGAATGCCATGAAGAAGGAACAAATAGAAATCCTGCGCTTCTCAAACGCAGCAATCGAAACCATATTATTCGAGGATGTTTTTGGGCACACATTCAGAGGCTAAGGTGACACTGAGGGCCAATCGAAATTAGCCTCTATCGATAGACTATGGCATCATAAAGAAAAATGAAACACCCGCATTCAAATCGCACATCCTGTTATAAACAAAGGATAAAAAACGAAATACGTCGCATCTGGCTAATTTCCCTTGCATGCTGCGTGCGGTGACGCTAAATTTGCACACGAAACCCACTGCCTATGCAGCACCACCATAAACACTAATATGGCGGCAACCAGTCCTTGTCGGCGCAGACGTCAGGATTTTGAATCTATTTGCGGGCAAATATATCAATTCAATTTTGTCAGCTGTCATTGCGACCTGTGCTGCCGAATTGATGTTAACATACCCAGAAAGATCTATATAATCTTTTTTTTCTGAGCTCAACAAATTTACAGAGCTGTCCCGCAGTGTTCCTTGAAGTTTATTTACCCAGCATTGAATAAGCAACCGAAACAATTTAGTATAAAATGCGAAGGGCTGAAAAAGTAAAAAAAAATAAGCTTGTACAGATACTTCTACTCTCATAGATCGTCATTCGTGCATATAGCCAAAATATTTTTTTCAAACCTCTTATATCTTTCTCGAGATGCAATCCGAACGTGCTGTATTATATTTCCTGCCTTCAGCTACGTCATATCTTCGCAGATCGGTGAACCGTGGGGAATTGGGGTAAAATAATGGACTTGAAAGAAACGGCAACAATTTGAGTGGCGACGAGCTGACACGTGAGGAGAAGCCAGTTGAAAATTTGCTACGAGAAAGTGGACGCTCCCAAGCAGTACAAGGCTTAGTTGAAGATCAATGAGAAGAGCGATTTTTTTTTTCAGGAGGGGTTCCATCGCTGAAGATTAGAGTAATTACGCCGATAATAATTCAGGAGATCAGTCTGAATCTATCCTGCACTTACACAAAAGGTTACTTGCCCGGAGAGCAGTCACGTAACACTTCGTGATGCTTACTCAGCAAGCTTAGTTTGTATTCGCGGGCTCATCCTGTACATCGTTGTTGGCGTTTTTTTTTCGGCTGCTAAAGCCACAGATGACAAGTCTGATAACGCTGCCGCTTTGTGACGACATACCAAAACGTGTGGCGGTATACGCGCATTATCACAGCACGACCTCTTTTCGAAGGCAAAGGTGAAAGTGCAAGACGCAGCAGCCCTATTTTACGCAAAAGCGTGGTTGTAGCAAGGTGTGTGCCTTTTTACAGTGACAAAAGAAAAAGAACCGAATATCTTTGCTGAGAAGAGCGAAGCGCGGTGAGGGGGATCAGCACGGCATCAGCCTGAACAGCTTCGTGTCGCTGACGGGCTCCTATTTTAGAGCGATGAGACCCTCTGGAGTTGACGCAGAGGTAAGATACTGATGGATGGATCCCAAGAACAGTCAACATTGCCGTCATCGCGCTGTAAAACTTTGTACTCTTTGATCGGTAAAGCCTCTGCACGTTTTGCAGGGCAGACAGGAGCGAAGCCCTTGTTGTATGCATGACTGAGTTTTCACTTTTTGGTGAACGCCCTCTAAACTTTGGAGGATATATAATAGACAAAAAACACGTTTTATTTGCAGAACAAAGGCGATACCGCAATATGCGCTCCCTTGAGCGAGGGCTGCGACTATGCTCCCTCATCTTCGGAGCAATCGGCAAAGGTAGCGAAGACGAAGGCATATATGTTAACACACGTGAAGAGGAGCGAAATATATGTTTCCTATTTAGATTCCCACAAACGGCAGACCAGTCTTCCCAAGGATTCTAGCCCATGCACATTTCTCCTTATTAAACGCATATAGGTCCACAATTCGTCAACTTTCCCGAGAAATTGCGACGAAAAGCGATGACATGAAATGCGCGTCATCATGGCGTTGCCTTTACACCTTCGTGTGTGGAACAGGTTCTGCAGGAATATTTTTTGAGCGAATACAATCTTTACAGCAAAAGCAGTTGTGCGGTATGAGTTGTTGTCATTTCACGTTTTCTTCCTTAATTGAGAAATTTCCTTAGCGCTGCAAACAACTTCTCCTACGAGTGCTCGAAGCTCGTTTCCAGGGCTAAGTTTCCGACTTGAGTTGTCTCATTGACCATAGTTTAACGAAGACAAACTACGCGGCTTACACTTCCTGCACTGTATTTCCCTTACAGTGCTTAAACACTTACCTTTTGATGTCGCTAACGAATACGAACATGAAGAGAAAATCGAAGAATTCGAAACAGAAGCATGAGCAAACCCGTCACTTTTTGCTGGCTGTCACTATCGTGTTTCGCGAAGTACGCGTGTAACCTTCATTTATTGCATTTCTTCTAGTGATCATCTTGAGCTCTGAGAGCGATCGCTGCTCTACATGTGGGAAATCACGTGGCAAGAAACTGGAATGCAAAATCAGACGGTTCTTGAAATTATTTGCGAGTCTGACGTCTGGAGCAATTCTCGCGGTTTTTCTCACAAATGTAGATGAATCATCTGAAGTCTGAACTGTCGTGATGAAAAAAAAAACAGTGGTGACGTCCCTGGAGGAAAACCCTAGCCTTCATCTGACAAAGAGAGAAAAGAACCACTCACTGACAACGATGCCATTAGAGAAACGAATGGCCTCACTTTTTTTTCCCATGTCTCTTGGGAGCCCGCCGCCGGTACAGCGTGAAAATGGAACTGGGATATCCCATGTGCTTTTTAATTTCTTTCTCAACTGTCACAGACATGTTCCACTGCTACGTGCGAACGTGCTGTCTGACTTCTTTGGACTACCGAACGAAGAAAAATGGGCATCCACTAAGCGAGCAGTAGTTTCTTTACCAAGAATATTTTTTTTAGAGGTGGCGTAGGTTTATATATTTTTTTGTCTATATATATGCCAAAAGCGATTTCTGGCAGCTCATTGATCAATATAATGGAGCACGAAGCAGGAGCACGAACGGGTATCACGAGGAACGTAGGCCTCGTTGACGAGCAGAGCGCGCACAGCTCGAGGCTCGTGGTGCTCAGTTGCACTTCTTCGGCGAATTCACGCGATAGGTAAGGTAAGGTAAGCAAACTTTATTGGATCTTTAAGGAATTCGCGGCTGCAGGACCCACGTCGTCCTCGTCTCAGGCGATCCCGGGTACTTTCCTCGCAAGGTCGGGCCCCTATTCCAGGGCTCCGCTGAGCCGCGCTGCCTCACAAGCGTGCTGCACCAGGGTCCTTTGGACTGTGAGGTCGCTGCTGACGAGCCGGCTTTCCCATTGCTCCGCACTCGGGTGTACGTGTTGGTGGAATGTTCTGTTTCGCTCACACTCCCACGTGATGTGGTAGAGTGTCGGCACCGCCCCGCACCAAGGGCATGTGGCTCTGTACTGTGTTGGAAACATCTTGTTCAGTAGGTGTAGGTTGGGATAAACACCCGTCTGCAGCCTGCGCCACCCGGTCGCCTCCTCCTTTGTTAGCGCCCTGTGTGGCGGTGGGTACCTATATCAATCAATCAATCAATCAATCAATCAATCAATCAATCAATCAATCAATCAATCAATCAATCAATCAATCAATCAATCAATCAACTTTATTCAGCATTTTTTGCCCTGAAGAACAGAAAAAAAATGCTAGGGTAGGAGCAAAAAGCCACAAACTCAGTAGCTTGACGAGGCTCCCACCCCTAATTGACAAGGCCAACAGACTGTCACGTTATTACATATATATATACACACACACATACACACACACACACACACACACACACACATATATATATATATATATATATATATATATATATATATATATATATACATGCAGGACTTAGAACCAGCGAAAAAAAAAAGTATGCAATGGAATGTGCAGTAAGACAGGTGCTATATCTGAAATAGTTTTGATGTGAGAAATGAACATGTATCTGTGTTAACTCGTCGCAGACTATTTATACATATGAAGATTACAATTCAACGCACATAAAATGAAAGAAACATATCTAGCAGGAAAAAAAAAGACCCAGGTGCTCCGAGTACACCCCGTCGCAGGCCTGGGTGTAGAAGTCGTCCGGTCGCCCCGCTTGGAAACGCAACTCGCGAGCGAGGCCGTCCGCCTTCTCATTCCCCTTAATGCCTGCGTGCCCGGGTATCCATATCATGTTGTGTATGTGTTTTCTATCCAAGCATTTTACCTTTCTGAGTATGTTTAGGGCCACGCTAACTATTCTTCCTCTAATATAGTTTCTGCATGCCTCCTTCGAGTCAGTAAGTATATTTAGTTATGTGTTTTCCCTGGACCCATTAGCTACCGCCAAGGCTATGGCGATCTCCTAAGCCTCTGCTGCGTCCGCAACCCCAGCTGCTGCGCATGTAACCAGGTCTCCCTTGTGATTGACCACCACCGCTGCGGCCGTGCGTTTCATCCCGGTTAGGTAAAGTGACGCATCCGTATAGACTGTGCTTTCCAGTTGGGCCAGTCCCCGTTCCACATACTCGGCTCTCGCTTTCCGTCTGCCCTCGTGCAGGTTCGGATCCATATTCCTAGGCAGGGAGGCTACTCTAAGTATTCCCTTGATTCCGTCTGGGACGTCCTGGTACCTGTCCATGTGACCTTGTGTATCCACCGTTATTCTTTTCAGTAGCGCCCGGCCTGTTGGCGTGCCTCGGAGTCTCATAGTTTGCGCTCTGAGCAGGGTTCTCCCAGTTCGTAAAAGGTGTTGCTGATTCCTAGTTGGAGCAATATTTCGTTTGATGTATTCCTGGATAGATGGAGAGCGATCTTGTATGCCTTCCTCATGATTACATCTATCTCCTCCCTGTCTGTCTTCGTTGTCACTAGGGAGGGCAAGGAGTATGTGACACGGCTGAATATCAGGCTGTTAACGAGTCTGAGTGTGTCCTCTTCTTGCATGCAATATCTCCTGGGTGAGACCCTGCTGATTATTCTTCCTACCTGCTCTGCTGCTTTACGTACTAATCGAATGGTGTGGCTGCACTTCCCACTCCTTTGCAGCCACATAGCCAGCACCCTTAACAAGTCATTTTCTGGGATTTTCTGCCCCTCAAGACGGACTTCTAGGTCTGCCTTGGTGGGGGGCCTTCCGACCCTCAGAAGCTCTGACTTCTCGGTCGAGCATTTGAGACCTCTTTCCCTGATGTAGTTCTCCACACAGGAGGCCGCTTCCTGTAGCCTGTCCTGTTTCTCCCCGAGCGAGCCTTGGGTAACCCATACCGTGACGTCGTCCGCGTACATCGCGTGTTGAATTCCCGGCATTCTTTACAGTTGCCTTGCTAGCCCGATCATCGCCACGTTGATTAGGATTGGTGAGATAACTGATCCTTGGGGTGTGCCTTTGCATGGTGTGGCGACAGGATCGTTTCATAGCTCTCCCATACAGACCGTTGCAGCTCTGTCGCTAAAGAAGGCCCTGATGTCGTTATGAACGATTCTTCCGCAATTGGTATTGTTGATGCCTTCTATAATGGCCGCGTGGCTGACGTTGTCAAAGGCTCCTTTGATGTCTAGGGCCATGACCACGTTTTCTCCAGCCCTAGACACTGTGGTAAGGACCTCCTCTCTGAGTTGTAGCAGTATGTCCTGAGTGGATAGATTAGCTCTGAAGCCGAACATGCTGTCTGGGTATAGCCTTTCTCTCTCTAGGTGTGTTTGGATTCTTTTGGTGATTATCCTCTCGTAAAGCTTGCCTAGACACGATTTTAGGGAGATCGGCCTTAGGTTCTCGATCGACAGCTTTTTGCCTGGTTTCGGTATCATGACCACCACTGCGTGCTTTCACTCTGCTGGTACTACGCCCTCCTGCCAAAGCTTGTTGAGGTACTCGACTAGTTGGTCCATGGCTTTGTCGCTGAGGTTTCTGATTAGCGGGTTGCTGATCTTATCTGTCCCCGTTGCCGTGTTCTTGGTGGCGGACGTCATCGCTTCAATCACTTCCTCCCTGGTGATGGGCCTATCCATGTTCGCATTCTCTTCGCCTCTGTATTCCTCCTTGTAGCTTTCTACCTGTTCCTTCCCAAAGCATTTGTTCCGGACCTCTTGTTGTAGATGTTCTTCAGTGCCGCTGTACTGATGCACTAGCCTTTGTATAGATTTGTTGTTTTCCGCTTTGCTTTCGGTTGGATCCATGAGAGCCCTGAGTATCTGCCACGTCCTAGCTGTACCGAGCGTGCAGTTAAGCGAGTTGCTAAACTGTTTCCAGCCCTGTCTTGCAAGGAAATATTGTGCTTACTAAGAGCGCACGATAAAGGCAGAAAACATACGAATTTATTCAGGAAAAGAAATTCGTATTAACTGCTTGACTGTAAGTGAAAACTTTAACCGCGCCGCGAGCGAACCGTGACAGCAGAATCGTTTCGATTCCGGCAAAATGCAGAATACGCCCACGTGACATACAGTGCGCGTCAGTGTTTAGAGAGAGAGAGAGAAAATAATTTAATGCAAGGATCGAAACGAGGAGAGGTCACCCACGGTAAGGGCACCCTGGCCCGCTGCTAGGGAGCAGGGAAGGGTGAAAGGAAAAGAAAATTAGAGTTAGGGTGCGAATGGAGGGTGATGTGAAACCACCCGCCTGTTGGTTGCGACTACGTGAGGAAAAATAAAAAGCAGTTTTAATTGCTGATATACGTGTGTCGCTCTCAAATTCTTTACCCCAATGTACCACGGAATGAAAATACCTGATCATGTGTGGCTGAATTTTGATTTACAACAGGGGTAACCATAGCTTGAGTTTTTATTGATCGCAAATGTCGATAAAGAAATATTACATTTATTTGCTACCCTCCTAGCATCACGCTGAGTGGCTACGAACAGGAGAGATGAAGTGAAACAGGTAACATTTACATTATAAAAATTTCACAAAGTTGTATTTCGCCGTAAACCGCTAAGCAATTGAGGTAGTGAACGCGGCTGTAAGAAAGGGCCGTCCCGAATAAATCTATCACTCAACTTTGCAGTCAGTTCACACGAATTTGTCTCCATGGACCCTAACGCGATCCTTGTAAGCCTGTTCCCCTGATAAATACCGCATCCAAACGTAACGCGGCACTGTATTATTTATGCCCCACTTCAACCATTCGCTCTCCTAGGCTTTGGATGCCACCTGGATTCGCGTTTCTTTTAATTTTTAATATCTTGCCTTCTTGGTAACTTTTCTTTTTTACTGTCGCGGCGGCAGGTGTTGCAATTCGTTCCTATCGGATGCATATCAGACACTGCTCCAGCGGCAGTACATGAACAAGCGATACTGGACCTTATTGTAGGTCATACCGAATATATCTTGCTTCGTTGTCACAATGCGTTGCAAAAGTATTCGTTCTGCGTAGCTGGCGGTAGTGCGCCGCTTATATTCCAAAACCATTTAGTGCTCGTGCTGCCCTGAACAATATTTAATTTTTTTTGTATGTGATGGGCATCTTCAGGGAGATCAAAACGTCTGGCGGCAAGGATGCAGCTGGAAGCCCTCGAAAACTTCCTCTATGCGTTTTTCGCGTCTGTTGTGAATAAGAATTTGCCTTTGTACTTCCCGACCAACTATGAGAGCTCGAAATTGAAAGACAGAGTTTTGGAACAAGACATAAGGACTTTATGATAAATATTGAATCATGAGAAGAACACGATGCTACTCCTGTATCACGTGTAGCCTCCTGCTGGATAATTTATCCGTAAGTACGCGACTACCAGCCACTCCTAATTTTGAGTCAGTTAAAAATAAATACAAATTCTAGTGAATAAGTGCTAAATTTTATGCAGGACCTTTTTCATTGATTTTGAGCAATGCATCAAAAAGAGGTATGCAGAGTTCTACGGTTGTCTTGTGTTATCTTCATTTTATTCTATGTTCAGAAGTTTTCATGCATACCACTCCTGGCCTGCAGTATTCTGAATTAAATAAACAAATTTGCTGTTTCTAACTCATTTTTGGCTCACGAAGGGTGACTTGTGAAGATTCGTCTGCTTGAGGAAAACTCACCTTTTCAGCATTCAGTAGAGTTGAAGTGCACAATTAGCAGATTATTTCAAGTTAATGTCCAGTTAATATGAGTGCGACTTAGAAAGTTAGGTGCCGCAGAGTGAAAAAACCCTTTTTACCAATATCGCGTTGTCCCCGCTCTTCCCAAAGCAGTCAGCCTCATTCATCTTTCACCTTCGAAGTATCAACAGAGAGTTCTGCACAAGCTTCCTCTTATGAATTTTAATTTAATTTGTATTTTTTTTTTATTTTTTAGCGTACTATAATCTCTGTCGAGTCGTCTACTCGGAACGGATTACGGGCGGCAAAGTGATTGCACTAGTGAATCCAGCCTAGCGGCCGCTGGCTGTTGCAACAGTTCGCTTCGGGGTGGCGGCTAAGTACGTGGCGGTGTTGCGTTAGCTTGCTCAATTTTTCCTTTTTGTCTAGCCTGCTTGCTACTGTTGTAGGATGAGTGGGCGCGGGACGAGAGCTTAATGTCTACATCTCCCGGCCAGAGGTTTTACCCTTTGCCGCCATCTCTTCCTCAAAACCAGCTCCCAATTGATCTCTTTTTCTACAGTGGAGTTTCGAGCATTCCGGTCGCTTTAGTACCTTCTGACGGAGCCGCAATCCGACTGAACAACCCAGAGGCACTACAGGCGGCTTTTCAATCCACATCGAAGCACTTCATGCGCACTACTGATGTCCGGCAGTTCAGCAGGGGTAATATTTTGTGCTGGTCACCTGATAAGGACTGTTTTTAAGACCTGCTGAAGTGTACGTCCTTCGTCAACCACCCGGTGAGCGCATTTATTCCGCCTCATAAAGCGTGTTCTAAGGGCTTAGTCCGGGGGGTGTACTCTCGATTGAGCCCTATGGAAACGCTTGAGAACCTTTCGCCTGCGAGAGTGATTGCTGTTCATCGATGCAGCAGGATGGTCGACACAGTAAAAATTCTTACGGAGTTCGTCATTGCCACATTTGCAGGAATATTCTGCTCGCCAGAGATTAAGATGTGGCCATTGGTATTTCGTGTAGCAGCCTTTAACTATCGGCGCCTTCAGTGTCAAAACAGCTGGCGATTTGTCCATAGCGGCAAAGGGTGCAAATCGGCCTTACGCTGCTGTTCTTGTGGGGAAGGTCATGGCGGAGATGAATGTCCCGAACAGCAAGAGAAAGGTTGTTTGTTTAGTTGTGCTCATCATGCTGATTTGCCTGACTGTCCTGCACAAGCACAAGAAGTTCAGGGGCTCGAGCTTTTAGACAAGCGCAGATGCACGCGGAGAGAAGCTTTTGCCGCAGTCAAGGAGAAAGCCTCAGGCTACTCTAGTGTGGCCGCCAAATGCCAACCCATAATGAATGTAAGTTGGTATCAGGCTATTACAGCGGCAGTTGAGAAAGCTGTGGAAAATGCAATGAATCGCATTATGGAAACCGTATACGCGTGCATTTTGCAGGTAATAGCTACCCAGATGACCAATATGTTGCAAGTGCCCAACGGTCCGCTCTTGCCTTCTTTGACTCCTGAAGCTGCTCCTCCTTCTCTGGTAGTCAATTCCGCTCCACGGGGCCCAATACAATATGAGCAACAAAAGACCTCTCAGGCCTCTCCTCCGAACAGCGTTTTGGACGCATCCTCCATGGACTGTGTGGATATAGAGTCTGATGTACGCACCCAGAAACGAACTGGGTCTCCTTTGAATATTGAAGGTCCATCTTGCCCCCAGTCGAAGACAAAGAAAAGTAACGCTACTCACAATCCTAAGACCAGGATTCTAGAAAAGGCAGTCGCCTTTCGTCACTCCCGCCAAGATAGGGTTCTTAAGTGTGCTCCAGTGGAATTGCCGACCTATATTTTAACCTTCAACAGATTTAAATTTTCGATGCAATCAGCTTCTACCTGTTTTAGTTGCATTACAGGAAAAATGGCTAACTACAAATTTAAATTATCATCTCAAGAATTACCGTCCGTTCCGGTCTGACCGGTCATCACAAGAGGGAGGGTTGCTCGTGCTCATATCCACAAAGTTTTGTCACAGGGCATGCATTTCTTTAAATATGCGGACAATGAATGTTAAATCCTTGCGGTCGACCTCAGTGTCCCAGGTCAACAGCCCTTTACGGTAGCTGATGTATATTTCCCGTCTGGTGCGCATGACACTCGGCCTCTTGACTCACTCATGTCTAGTAGCCGTTCTCAAGTTTTATTACTTGGAGACTTTAATTCGTACCATGTGACGTGGGAGTTCAAAACAGACCGCTTTGGTTCTAGACTATCTGATTGGGCTTCTGACAACAACCTGATCTGCAACAGTTCCGGATTGCCTACGTTTGTTCGGATTCAATGCCGCTCGGCCTTGGATTTACCTTTTCCTCCCCAGGAGTCTCTGTTATGTTTGGGGAACCTGTTGACTGTGCAACAAATAGTGATCATCTACGGATTAGTTTCAAGTTTGAGTGTAAATTAACTCTTTCTGAGCGACCTCGGCGCAAGTTAATAAATTACAGTTGCTTTAAAGACACGCTAAAATTTGCTCTCCAAATCACTTCAGACCATTGCGCTCAGACAAGTGCCGAAAGCAAGGCTACACATCTATGTTCAGTACTGGTTCATGGAAGGCAAAAGTCTGAATTTTTGGTTAAGGAAACCAAGGGTGCAATCCGCGAGCAGTTGGTGGAATGCTTAGTGCACGCCTGCATATATATGACGGAAAACAGCTTGGAAGGAACTTCTTATCAATCAGCCCAAAAAGTTGGTTGGAATATAAGTATGTTGCAGCAACATTTAAGCGCACTGTCGCCCGTGCAAAGGAGGAGCATAATACAAATCATTATGATTTCCTTTCGCAACTTGGAAATAAACGAGTTTTGTTTAATTTCATGACGCGCAACAAGGTGATTCCACCGGCTATCGACATTGAATCTCTCGCTCAGTCCCCTGCTGACATCGCAAAGGCCTTAGAGGACATTGCGTGTGGCCTAGAGCTTCGCTTTACCTCTGCTCTACCTTCTCCAGCTATAGTCACATGAACCTCACTTATTTCACTGAGGACTCTTTGAGTGAGCTGTCGCAAATTGTTCTGCGCTTATCCCCAGTGGCTCCTGGCCCAGAGAAGGTCACTTCATCTATGATTAAAATTTTTGTTCAATGAATCTCCCGAAGGCCTGTTTGCTCTAGTTAACCATTCCATTAAAGGTCCTTGGATACCTCATGAATGGCGTCTCGCTAAAATAGTTCCATTGCTTAAAAAGGAAGGGGAGGGCTTTACTTTAGACAACATAAGCCCTATTTATTAACGTTGAACCTAGTGATATAGGTGGAAAGGGTCCTTCTCAGCTGTGCCATGTCATTCATTTCGAAAAATGCTCTCTTGAATCCGTGTCAAATTGGTTTCAGGCCGGGTTGTTGAATTTGGTGCGCTGATACTGACCTATAGAATCGTATTAAATTAGCTCGCAATAGAAAACAGTTTGCTGCGCTTGTCCCTTTGGATGTCAGTAAAGCATACGACAGCGTTGAGCACTCGACTCTATTAATGAGTTGACAGGAACCAACTTCCCAAGATATTTTGTAGCCTGGATTTCTGCTTTTTTAGAAAATAGAGAATCTTATTGCTGCGAAAATGGTGTTTCCTCAAGGAGATTTCAACAGACAAGAGGTGTACCGCAAGGATCAGTTCTCTCACCTGCCCTTCTTAACATTTTTCTAAGCTAAATTCCATGCATTTAAAATGTGAAAACTTGTGTGTACGCCGACTGTGTTGCATTTTTTGCATCATCAGGTGACGTTCACTCTCCTCATCGAACCCTGCAAAAATATTTCAATATTCTTGACAACTGGTTAGGAAGAATTCGTCTGCCCTCAATGTGAAGAAATGCGCATTGTTAGTATTTCCTAATTCTGTTCCTGTAAATATCTGCCTGGTCTATAGAAATAACATAATTCCTCAAGTTCAGGCTGTGAAGTATCTCGGAGTAATATGCGACACTACTCTATCCTGGCGGCCACACACTGAGCAAGTTTCTGCAAAAGAAGTTCGGGCCATTGGCATCCTGCGCAGGCTTTGTAGTGCTAGGTCAGGCATGAGAAGGCATACACTTTGATGATTTATAAAATGTACGTCAGCAAGTTTAAATTTCGGGTGTGTTTTATTCTCAGGAGCTCCTGCATATAAACTTCGCCCTCCTGTGCTCTTGGAGGGTTAGGCGTTGCGCCTCTGTCTGGGGCTTCCAAAATATGTCGCCAGTACTGTTCTGCACCTTGAGGCGCGAATCCCATCGTTATCAGCTAAGTTTCGCCTTTTAACAGTTCAAACATTTCTAAAATTGTGCGACTCACCTCTTCATACCTCCAGTAAAATATTTCTTACTCAACCTTCCGCCTTTTTTAGTGCCGCCTGGTCCCGTTTTCATACTCCGCAGATAAATTTCGTGCAGTCCCTCCTCGATTCCATAAACATTCATTTCACATATGTCCGCCAAATGTCCAGATTGAATTCGATGACATTTTTCCATCGAATGAAAAGCTGGAGCCCTTTCCTCTTCTTCAGGGTTTGTTGCAGGACCACTTAAGGTCCTTTCCCTCTCGTGTTTGTATTGCTACCGATGCCTCGCAGGATCGCGAAAAGGCATGTGTGGGAATATTTTCGCCTTCACTGGGTTTTGTCTTTTTCTCTTCGTCTTCCTGAATTCACTTCAATTTATCTGGCTTAATTATTAGCAGTAATCTTAGCCTTACAAAAAATAAAACTACATTTTTTTCAGGTCGTGGTTATGAAGGACTCTCTGCCCGTTTGCTCTTCATTATCGTCACCCACTGAGTCTCGGGCATTGCGCCTCTTTAAGTTCCTGATTCCGCTCCATCTAAATTCGGTAAGGATGCTTTGGGTACCAGGTCACATGGGCTTTCACCTAAATGAGGTTGCAGATTCCTTAGCAAGGCCCTGTCTCAGCGGCCCAATTATTGCTGTCGTGCCATCCTGTGCATATACAGCTGCGGTGAGGTTACGCAGCTACACAATATTTCAGGAATATGCTGCCCCGCCTCTTATATCATCTCCCGAATATCAGCATCTTCTGCATCCTTCGAGTAGCAAAGACTGTCGCTCGCGCTGACTAGAGGTCTTTTTCTTGCATTTGCGTTGCCGGGTCCCCTTCTAAATATCTACCTTCACAGATCTGGCCTGGCGGTTTCCCCATTGTGCCCTTTTTGTGCTGAATCTGAGGTAATAGATCACTTCCTGCTGTTCTGCCGCCCCTTCTCTCATTTGAGGTAGCGTCTTTTGCAAATTCTATTTCATCAACTGGGTTTGCCACTGGGTCCATATGCACTTCCTTGCTTGGACGAAGCGACAGGAGTGTGCGCTCTGCTGTGGAAAATTTTCTTCAAGAAACGCAGACATTTCTATTCTAATTTATTCTTCCCGCTCTCAGTCAGTACGGCATTTGTAACATTACACGCATTGAATACTATTATGCACATTAGGCAATTGTCCAGTCATTGATCTCCAAAATAACAGGACCTCTGTCCTTGCGTCTTCCAATCTATCAGCCTACGTGCTATTACCACTCATTTTGCCGTCAAAAGTTTCTTGTATCCAGCAATTATCCGCTGTGTCTTGACTACTCCCCTGCAGTCGGTATGTGCCAGCATTGTTTGAGGCCTACCCACCTACCTACAACAGCGCCTTTATGGCAGATGAAATGTACCGTACCTTCTAGCAACGTGTTGCAGAACCGCTGTTCAAAGCGCGAATCCTCTTCTCAGTGCGTCTCTCAGCTAAGTCACTACCTTGCGTAGCCATGTCGCAGATCATCAGGCAGCCTCGCGAGCCCTCCGTTGCTTCGCTCAGCTAAGACAACCGACTCACTGCTGTGGTTGCGACGAAAAAAGCAATTGTTCTCACTAAAGTGTGCAGAAGGTGACGCTTTTCAACTGTGCACGCCGAAAGCAATGTGAAGTCAGCTGATCAGTTGTCTCCAAAATTAATGTGAGGCTTGTACCTGACTTGAAGAAAAATTTGCTTGAGGAGGAAATGAAGACAGTTTTAGCTCTTGTGTCCGTCTTCGCCTGCCTTTCGTTCGTTTCGTTACGCCGGTAGTTACCGTTTATTGAATGGAAAGTCGTTTTCAAAGAACGGTGGTTAAGGAAGGTTGATCTGAACACACGGCCACACATGCCGTATTTTGCATGGCTAGAACGGGAGCGCCATGTTCACTGCTCTCATAAAAAGATAGGTTGTCACATAAAAATTCTATATCAGCTGTACCGGTCCCGCCATGAGTAACAGTTGATATTAAAACGGTGCTGATAGTATGTTTGACGAGGGTCCGCCGCATAGACCAGGACTCCCTGTTTAAGGCACAGAAGCTTTTGTCGTCTCTTACGGCTGTCCTAATGACGTAAGCTCCATATTATATTGAAGGCTGTGGCTTCCAACTCTCGAGAAGCCGGTCAGATTAACAATACCCTGTGCCCTGTGTGTTGAAGACTTCGCGGCAGCGCACGCTGGGAAAGCTACAATTCTGGCACATGCTATTATTTAAGTAAACGAATTACAGGTTTGTGGCTTCGCTCTATCCGATATCCGGCACCGCTCATTTCTCTTCGCTCGTGCACATAGTTCATGGGTAAACACCAGTGCAGCTGTCGATGGTTTTAGTGAATCGACCGTGTTTATTTTACGGAGTACTTAAAATCAAGAAAGATGGTGTCCTTAAACATAAACCACTTCTTATTATGGCTCAGTGAAATTCGCTTTAGTGTAGCTACCGACATCAAACTACAACCTTAAATAATGCGGACAAAGGAGTTCAGGATGCAGCAGAGGGCGGCGAAAGTCTGTTAAGCGAATGAGGAAAAAGAGCAGGAAGTTTCAGAGAACGAGGGGGGAGGGGGAGGGACTGCATCTGGCACATATCCCGAAGTGGGGGTCGTTTTGGTAATGGCAATGATGATGACGATGATTACAAGGGTTCGGAGTGTTTGCATATTTTGCAACATTTCATATTATTTCCTGAAAGCCCAGAGACAGTATACTTTGAGGAACTAGCCCTTGTATGAATTCTTCTGAAAAAACCTTTGTTGTATCGGACGGACACCGCCTACATGCGCCCTCTTGACCTCGCCCATGTGCTGTGCGGTGTCAGAGCACGCTAAAAAATCCGAGGGTAAATTATAATCCCCAGCCCGTCACTATGCCCTTGTTATAGTCCTTGTGCAGCTGACGCAACGCTAAACCACCATACCACACCATACCATACATACCATACCATACCATGCCATACCATACCATACCATATCATAACATACCATACCATACGGTACCGTACCGTACCGTTCCATACCATACCATACCATGCGCCCATACCATTTCATACCACATCTTACTGTACCATGCAATACCATACTATACCCTACCCTACCGTACTACCGTACCATACCATACCATAAACATCCGTACCATACCAAACCACCCATATCACACCGTACCATGCGATAACATATCATACCACACCATAAACGTCCATACCATAGCATACCTGCCATACCAAACCACACCATACTACACAAAAACACACCGCATCCTACCTTACAGTACCATACCATACCGTACCGTACCGTATCGTACCGTACCTTACCGTACTGTACTGCACCTTCACCTTATTTGGTACCGTGCGTCTGCCGATTCATCTAGCTCTAAGCCTTTCTATCCCATACCGTAATTCTGTTTCACCCAGCGCTCCGCGGAACGAAATCTAACAGCCGAGGAACCTGCAGCAACCCAACCCTAATATGCACTACCATCAGAAAATCCCCGCCTTCGTCCACCTCGGCTTCATCATCTTGTCGTTGGTGATGTTCGCCGTAATGAGAGCCATGGTACGACGTGTGTTCCTACCCTCTGAAAATGTTAAATGAAACTCTAGCCTTCGCCCGAACAGGGTATCGAAAAGTTAGTCGTGCACTTTACTTAAGAGAACAAGCGCACACAAACTATATATTAAATGCCTGAGTAGTCATCGTATCTGAAATAGACTATTAAACGCTTTGGCCGCTATAATTAGCTCTTATATTTATGTGGAAACATAGTGGCGATCCTAATCATATTATCTTTTGATCCGATAGGATTTTCATTGTGTTCTCGTGTTCGCGGATAGTTGGTTCTGAATTTTCAGCTACAGCCACGTTACAGCGCATGAGAATAAGTTGCTGCTGGAGTAAATCTCCTCGTGGTGTCAAGCAGTACATGCTTATCGCGTTCTCCTTTTTTGCCACCAACGTAGAGCGATCTCTGAAACTGGTAACAGCTCTCCTCAGTTTCGGCCAGCGAAATCGAAAAGACGACTCGATATTTCAAAGCTGCGTGTAATCACGGAGAATATCGCTGATCGTCCCTTTCTTGCGTGAACTGTGAACAACGGACTGTGAACAAATGCGATTTGTGCATTTGCTTATGGGAACAATCTGGTGCATTAAATGTCTTCGTAGATACCTTACTACCTGAAATGAATGACTAAACCCTTTGAAAACTGGGATTTATATATGAATATATATGTTTATATGGGTAACGTAGTGGCGATCCTGACCGTATACTCTTAAATTCGATATGACTGTCATCGTATTCTCTTATAATCCTGAACATTTCTTGCAGCATATGTACACACGGGCGTAATAAATCACCAGTTGAAAGACAGCGCTCGTGCCGTCGCGTTTGTTGCGTCCTCGTGTGTTTCCCGCGCTGTTTTACCATAGATAATAGTAACCAACTTGCTCAGCTCTCAATACTTGCGGTGATCGTCGCTTTCTTGCATGTTGAATGAGAAGGAAAGAAAAAGTCATATATGAGCAGGCTAAGAGATTTATATTGAATGCTTTATCCTAGAGACACGATCGCCTCTAGTTTTTCAATATAAAAATACATATAAGCTGGACTCTCAGCCAATCTTGAGGCTTAACATGAAGTCAAACATGTCCGAACCATGCCGGAAATACCTTCCGAATCGTGTCCGGGCGAAAAAAGCTTGAACAGCGAGAGAGATTCGCAACTGTGCTGGCGCCAACACGGCAGCTGCATTTCCCGATGACTTAGATTACTCGGCCGTTGCCACTCTCTTTCGGGCTATCGACGTCTCCAGCGCTACTGCTTTGAGTCGTAGGCTTCCTCAATTTTCATCCGTGACCTGTGTGGTTCTTAACTCTTTTTGACAGTATTGGTGCGACACTGGCTCTGCAGTGAAATAGAGAGGCTGGCATATGCCGCTTACAACAGGTTTATGTAGACACACACACAAAGTTGAGAAGGCAGTCCACGTGGCCTAACACGTCTCGAAGTTGGAAGAAGTGCAGTCGAGCGTCACAGGGCGCAAGAAAGAAACAAGCAGCGATGAACACTGAGAGCGCTATTCCTCTCGAAAATAAGGGGCTAAAAGCGGTGGTTATTCACGCTGCAAAAGCGTCCAGGAAGGCCACTTGTCCTGACCGCGTCGAAGAATGCAAGCATGACAAGGCAGTGGTTACATGGCTAACCCTCGGATGTGGCTGCAACCATTTATGAGGCGTCTTAGAATGGGCTGCGAGTTTCTAAGGTTTTCTAGTAACGCATTTTGTGCCTACGCCTATACTCTCGACCATCAAGTAGGCTGTAAAGTTTTGTTATGTACTTTCCGGCAATTTTTGCGGACGGGGAAAGACACGTTTCCTTCACTGTCAGCATGAGTCAACGTCGAGGTCTACAGCACTTGAAACTTGTGTAAATCAATGGAACAGCATCTTCTTCACGAATTCATCTGTCATGCCAATCTCTTTCGGACATTGCTGTTTAAGAACCTGCACTGCACTGCGTAAAGTCAATTCACTGTGTAAGGTAAAATTTTTATAGCTTGTGCGCTTTACAACAAAATCAAGAATAACTGTGAGCAAACACATTTTGTCATGTGTTTTTTTTTATTGTTCCATTAATAAATCGCAGAATTCAGTTCCCCGCCTAATGTGCCTATTATATAGAGCGCTGGTGGCAAATTCAAAGCTATGCCACAGCCACGCTTTGTGCGTCTCGCCGTGTTCTTCTTTGCTTCCGAGAAAGGATTCCTTAGACGTTTACCACACAAGTGACGCGGCGCGGAAATTAAAGCTGCGTACTGAGCTGGACACAAACAGACGAAAAGTATAGGTGACGCCTTCATGTCCAGCAATTTCGAAAAAAAAATTTTTTTAATTAAAAAATAGTAAGATACGTTTGCGATAATACTGACCGCAACCTATCACTCCTATCACTCCCGTTTCCCCAACGGCAGCGCTCTGTTAAGTTCATTCGCGATTATAAAAGGGGAGACTTCGCCTGTATCAACTCGGAGCTTGAGAACTTTTTTCTTCATTTCAAGCAGTCTGCATCTAATAGGTCTGTCGAAGAAAACTGGCTAACTTTCAAAAACAAACTTTCAAATCTGGTCGAAACCTATGTTCCGCTGATATGCATTCGCGGTGACTCCAACAAGCCCTGGTACTCTAACTCCTTAAGGAGGCTTTCTCAAAAGAAAAAGCGTCTTTTTCGTGAAGCTAACAGAACTGCTCTGGCTTATAAATGGACAAAGTATTTCTCGTGCCTGCAGGATTACACGCGTCTCCTAAGGTGTACAAAAAGAAAGTTTTTCCACAATGATCTGTATGGCATTCTACTAACAAACCCAAAGAAATTCTGGCGGATGTTATCACCCAAATCAGGCAACACTCATTGCATTACCCTTTTGTATCCTGATGGTTCACAGGTGCCTCCAGAACTTCGATCTGACGTCATGAACTCTTATTTTACATCAGTCTTCACACATGAACCTGCCTGGAATACATCACACAAAGATTTTTTAAACTTTTCTGCGATGGCACCTATCAACATCACTACTGCTGGCATTTGTGCTCTGATAGTCAAACTAAAGTTATCCAGTGCTGCCGGGCCTGACAACCTCACTGCCAAAATATTAAAAGCTACAAAAAATGTATCTTCTCATTTCCTAAAAATAATCTTTGATCAATCTCTTGCGAACAGTTCCATACCTAGTGACTGGAAAATTAACAAAGTCATTCCTGTGTTCAAGGCTGGCAGCCGGAGCGACCCGTCGAATTATCGTCCTATTTCATTAACTTGCATACCATGTAAATTTCTTGAGCATATTATATACTCGCATATTGCATCCCACCTCAATTCCAACTCCTTTTTCTTCAAAAATCAGCATGGCTTTCGTCACGGCTATTCATGTGAATCACAGTTATTTGAGTTTACCATGGACCTTCACTTAAACCTTGATTCTTTGTTCCAAACCGATGTCATCTATCTTGATTTTTCCAAAGCATTCGACCGTGTCCCACATCAACGTCTTATGTTCAAACTTTCAGGTCTTCACCTTCACCCACTTGTTTTAGACTGGATTCACAATTTTCTCACAGCTCGCTCTCAGTTCACCGTAATAGGCGGACTTCCTTCAAATTCTACTTCCGTCTCCTCCGGAGTACCACAGGGGTCTGTGTTGGGTCCGCTTCTCTTCTTAATATTTATTAACGACCTCCCACACAACATCTCATCCACCATCCGTCTTTTCGCAGATGACTGCCTTATCTACCGCCGTATAAATACTAAAGACGATCAAGCTGCCCTCCAAAACGATCTGAAGCTCATCGAAAACTGGTGCTCTTTGTGGATGATGGAACTGAACATTAGGAAGTGCAGTTTTATGCAAATTTCTCGGAAACGCTCCAATTTAACTTATCCCTACTCTTTATTTTCTGAGGACCTATTGCAAGTTGAATCTTATCGTTACCTTGGCATCACAATCAATAGCAAATTAACTTGGGTTGTTCATATTACAAAAATCACGGCCGACGCTTCACGTACACTTGGTTTTATTAGATCACTTCCCTCTTCCCCCGCTAACATACGTAAACTGTCATATGAAACTTTTGTCCGCAGTAGGCTGGAGTATGCATCCGCGATCTGGAGTCCTCATCAGTCCTACCTAATTAACATGCTCGAGGCCGTCCAGAACCGTGCAGCACGCTTCATATCGTCAACATACGACTTTCATTCCAGGGTAAGTTCCATTAAATCATCACTTGACCTCACTTCCTTAGCTCTGAGACGAAAAGTTGCGCGCATTTGCTTGTTCCATAAGTTATACTTCAATTTCCCCTATCTCCGTGGTTCCCTCATATCTCCTCCCTTTCGTACATCGCGCCGCCTTTTTAATTCAAATAGCGTCCAACGACTTCATGGCTCCACCAATGCTTTCAACAAGTCCTTCTTTCTGACCGCAATTGAAGAATGGAACCTTCTGCCCGACTCACTAACAAATGTGCACGATGCGACAAGGTTTAAGGCGATGTTGTTAGATCACCTGGGTTGACATTTTTTTTTTCCCTAACCTCTCGCCGACGTGTGTGGTGCTTGTGGCCTAAAGGCATTTTTTACATGCACCGTTCTAACTATTCGCGTTCCTTGCTTCTCTTTATGTTCCTATATTGCATTGTTATATTTTTGTGACCTTTGTTTTTCCACATCAACCTTGTATACGCTCCCCCCTTATGCAATACCCCGACAGGGGCCTTTAAGGGACAATAAATGATGATGATGATGAAAGTAATTGTACATTATACTTAAGTGTAGTCAATTTTTTAAAGTGCTTCCATCAGTCGCATCGAACAGTTAAGACTCCTATTGAAAACCAATGGGGAACACCAATGACGTTCGCAAAAACGCTAATAAAAAAAAATTGTCAGTGCCTTAACTTGGCTATCCCTGGAACTCAGTGAAAAGCAAGCACACTTCCTATGCGTCTGAGGCTCGTTCATGGCAGCTCCGCTACACGGTCGCGAGAGCCGTTCTATATATAGCCACAAGAGCACGTGGCTATGACGTGTACCACACGGTCTTACGGGCACCCCCCATCGGATGTCATCACGTGGCTTCACATCACCTCATCAGATGTTCTTAAGGTCAAAGGTCAACCCAAATGTCACCCAGTGTCAAAGATCAAAGGTCAGCTCAAGGTCAGAGGTTAACTAAAGGCCATAAGTCAATATCAGGGGTCAAGGGTTCGACACCTTAACTGTACTACATATAGTCATAGAGGGCTAACGTGGTTGGGCTGAAAGTCGTTCAAGGTCATTCCCCGGACTACGCGACGACTGCTTTGCCTAGCGTTGTGGAGCTGTCCGTTTCATACAAAAAATTCAAGACTGCCATCGGTTGATCTGCAGATACGTTGATTGTTATATTCAAATCTTACATTGCTTGGTATGTCTGCAGGACTCTGTATGAAACCACTGAATGGGGGTCACGAATTGGCAGGGACAGATAAGCCGTAATAAGTATCAATATTTTACACCCGGAGCTTCCGGTAATGCTTCTGTAAAAAAATTCCTTATGAGCATATTTCCGGAAAATAAGTGCGCTTTATGAGTGTCTCACCCTTTGTGCGTTCTATAGCCTTTCTTGGGAAGCTGTTTGACCTGTCGTTTTCTCCCCAGCCAAGTGAAGAGGACGTGAAGGGCAGTGCCCGGAAAGAAGTCGGTCTCCCGGAGGCGCCAGCACCCGACTCTGTTGCAACGGTAAGCCACCTTATTATACTAAAAAAGTGTGTGTTTCGAATACAGAAACAAGAGGGCCAGTTCATAACTATAAAAAAGCTTTACAGCAAGCAATCAGTTGCCAGATCTCGGTTTTAGCATGTGATTACAGACACTAACGCAGCTAATAAAGGCTGTACAGCCAAATAATTTGATTTGTTTGAGTTAGGTTTTAGGGAAATTAACGTTCAAAAGTGACTCGAAACTTCTTGATAACCGGCAAGCATTAAATTTATAAAGTTGCTTCATTTGGGAAATGTGGGGATCTCTAATTCAGATTTCGTGTCTTGATTTATAATCACTTTCGTTCAAAATGTCCTCATGTGACGTGAGTTTCACCGCAGAACACTGGCGGCAGGACGCCGCTGCTTTCTCCGTACTGAAGGGGAAAATTGGCGCAATTGGTAGAAAATTTCTTGGCTATTTATATTTTTATTTCTGTGTGAGTGCTTAGAGAAATGGATTCTGTCTGTCGATGCCGACCGCGGCGGCTGCGTTTTTATGGAGGCAAAACGCTAAGGCGCCCGTGTGTTGTGCGATGTCAGTGCACGTTAAAGATCCCCAGGTGGTCGAAATTATTCCGGAGCCCTCCACTACGGCACCTATTTCTTCCTTTCTTCTTTCATTCCCTCCCTTATCCCTTTCCATACGGCGCGGTTCAGGTGTCCAGGGATATATTAGACAGATACTGCGCCATTTCCTTTCCCCAAAAACCAATTATTGTTATTTATCACTGTCGATGCCTGCATTAGCAGGGCGCATTTTTTTCAAAACGGCATATTACTAAAAGAAAAGATATCTTGGGTAGTACGAGCATTATTCATTACCATACAGTCATCATCTTTAGTGAGGCTATGTAGGACACAGAACAGATTCCTGTCTTTATTGATAATCAGTTAGCTTGGATATTTCAGCACGTTGAAAAAATCTGCGTGCTCAGCGGAGCCCAAGTGCTTTTTACATAGTTTGATGCACAGCAGCAAAAAAAAATGGCAGTGTCTTAACTTAGCTAACCCTTGAATGCAGCGAAAACCTTCTGTACACATGGTTACTCATCAGGTGGCTTCACATCACCCCATCAGATGTTCTTAAGGTCTAAGACCATCCCAAAGATCATCCTATGTCAAAGATCAAAGGCCAACTGAAGGTTATAGGTCAAGGTCAAGAGTCAAGGGTTCGACAAAATAACTGTACCACATATGGTCACATCTGGCTATCCTTGGTTGGGCTGAAAGTCTTTCAAGGTCACTGTGCTGCCTACCGAAAGACTGATTTACCTAGCGTAATTAAGCTTCTCGCTTCAAAAACCACGATGCAATGCCTTTGTGAAGTCAACGGGAGATTTCAAATGCCCAGTCAAAAATCTAATTTATCCAGCACAAATTATGTGACATCAAACTGCATTCAATAAAGTTGTTTAGTTTAGCGAGTATTTTGAAGAGCATTTCTGTACAGCTCCCAGGCCAGAATGCATCGTTTCTACATAGTTGCATCAATCTGCGCGCACTAAGCAACTCTTCTTGCAGTTCGGAAATTGCGGAGCTTCCAATCTTTCGCAGCGGGATGCGTTCTCGTGTAATCTGCGGTCTACATTCGACCTCTCTTGGGCTTAGTTTTAGCTTCACGCACCAAGAAATTCCATTAAGCACAGCTAAGAAAAGGTGGCAGCTCAATTGAAAGATGAATTGAACTGCAACCTGCCAGCTTGTTTAGTTTTTTCACAATCCGGTGGGTATCTTATGTAGACCCCACAAGGACACAAGACCTAGGTTGCCAACCCAGGTTGCTTCTCCCGGGGCGGCTGCCTAGGTAACCCTACGCCTGCCTGTTTATCGCTCACAACGCCGACGCCGGATCGTCTGCGTAACAGGGCCTTTAACGCTGTCGCGTTAAATGTAAACCGTTAAACCACCATTTCAAATTGAGACTTTTATTGCTCGTAGACGTCAACCGGAAAAACCCCAAAAGCCCGCGCAGCCACTGGACGTTCCCCGACGGCCAGGAAACCAACTGACATGGATACAACGGAAGAGCTGCCTGTGACAACGGAGAAAGAGATGAAGGTGCCAACATGGCAGTAAGCGCAAGTCTTCAAAGGGCAACCATGCACGGCAAGGAGATTGATGAAGAAATCCCCGTAGCTCTGTTTTCTATTTAAATATACGAGCTTACTCTGTTAACAAAGAAAATACCTATAGGGCTATGTAATTTTGTGTAAAAAATGTGTAGTACGTAATTAATAAGTTCTGAGTGTGACTTGGCTCATAGAAAAACTTGAAAACAGTGCAAATAGACGCGCACGATAAAGAGGCAGCGCCCGAATTCACACAAATGCCTTTTTCGTGTACTGTAATTACTCTATTTTTTTACTTTCTATTAGCCGTGAATGGCAAATAAAGAAGGACAAATCCTTTCACATTGATCTACAAGCAGCCCTACTCTTCTCAAGCCGCTGCCGTCATAGCCTCTGAATCTTCCTGATCTTTTTCGCTGACTTTACTTTGAATTCCCAGCTGCGTTCGCATTTTGTTGATTAATATCCTCTCCGGTACCCGAAAGGGTCATCGGTTATTTTTCATTCCCATTACATGTAGAACACATGCCTATTATTCCTTTTTGATTTCGGGTAGCATAGCACCAACTCGTGTTTGGTTCCTGGCCCTCCCTGCTCAATTCGTGTCTCTCAAAATTACACTAACCCTTTTCCATTTCAAAACCACAGTTCCACCGTCCGTTTGGTTGACTCCAGCTGAACCGCAGCTGCAACCGAGCTGCAGGATGTATGAGCTCCAAGAGCACCTGGCAGCACTTTCGCGCTCTCCTCGACCGGTCAAACACAGGAGTTGAAACATGACGCAACCTAAAGCGGGCTCTACACAGCTACTCGGGCACCAATGCACAGGTAGCTGAGGATCTGGGTGAGCGCTAACTATGCCGCACAAAGGACCCACAATTGATCCCGAGTTTCAGTACGCAGGACGACCCAACACGGGCCTGGAGGCTCTTTTTGCGCTCTATGACTTTAAAGCAGTCATAGCCAAAATAAGAAGGGGTACGGCTCCCAGTCGCGACCGCCTTAGTATAACGCTGCTTGCAACCTTCCCGACCAGGCTTTTTTTTTAACTCCTCAAGTATATCAGTCGGGTTACCCTTCCCTAGCCAATAGAAAATCTCCCTCGTAATTTTCAGCACTAAACCCGGAAAAACAGTACACTTTGACAACCTGAGCCCGATTGCGCTAACCTCATGCGCTGGGAAACTCATGGAGACAATGGTTCGAGACCAGTTGTCTTTCTGTTTCCAATCCAAGGGTCTGTTTGCAGACACTACGTGCGGGTTCCGTCCGCTCATGTCGGCCCAAGACGTATTCCTACATCCCCACTAGGACATCATCGCTCCTTGGACGTCCACACGCAGAGACCGTGCTATTATGGCATTAGACCTTAATGGCACTTTCGACAGCATCAAACACAGGAGCATACTGTCCAACCTAAGCGGCACAAATTGCGGTGCAAAGGGGTTCAGCTACGTCCGGGACTTCCTCTCCCAACGGCAGACCATGCTCCGTATCGATTATCAGGAGTAGGGACCTTACCGCGTGGAAACCAGGGGCACTCTTCAGAGCACTGTGCTCTCGCCTCTGCTCTTCAGCATCGCAATGATGGAGCGATCTAGAATCCTGCAGCGGGTGCGGGGGGAAGGGGAGGGGTGCACCACGCAAGATATGCCGACGACGTAACACTATGGGCTAACCAAGGCAGCGTCGGCGAAATGGACGACAACCTCCAGTAAGCCGCGACCATGATCGAGAATCACACCAACTCATGCGGGCTTGCTCTTGCCCCAGCCAAGTCCGAGCTAGTGCACATTCGTGCGCGCATGACCGGCTCGAACCTCAATGTGCGTTACCCTCTGCGAGGGTCCTGTCCACGAGCTTGACAAGGTCAAAGTTTTGGGCTTACACATTCATCTCTGGCTGAAAGCCGACACCACCATTGCCAAAATCAAGCGCGTGGGGGAAATGGTAGGTCGTATGCTACGACACGTGTCTAATCGGCGCGGTGGCTTGAGCGGACGCAATGCGCTCCGTCTCGCTCAAGCTTACGCGAATAGCCGTAACCTGTACATTGCGCTCTACCTCCGCCTGAATACAGCTAACATAATGCAGTTGGACCTCATTATACGCGAAGTCATGAAACCAGTTCTGGATCTCCCGACTGTCAGCTCCCCGATCCGCCTCACGGCCCTGCGACAGGCTCATATCATGAGTCAATACACAAGATTGCAGTAGACGGTGCAGAGATGCCGTACATTCAGTTTCCTCAAAATAAGCATACTCTTTGTCCAGGAGGGACCACACCGTATCCTGGAGCTGTGGCGTCACAGGCTATGGATCGAACCCATGACACACAACACGACTATACACACACACGAAGGCCCGAGAACAGCGCGTGCTCGGGCGCTGGAGGCACAACATGGTTCCAAACCCGGCGTGTTCTCCGTTGATGTCGCAAATCCGACTCCATCGGGCCACTACACGGCAGCCGTAGTCCATCAGAACTTGCGAACCAATGGGAACTCCTTCCCCGCGAAAACGCCCACCGGGCTGAAGAAGTCGCTCTCGCCTTCGCGGTCACAGACTCTCAACGCAAGGTTATCTCAGACTCGCGTTTCGCTTGCGGGAGCTATATATATCAAGTGCGAAGTATGTCCTCTAGCCTATGACATACTGTACAATCCCGTTTAAGACTCCGAACCCACACCTAGAAGCATCGTGTGGGCGCCGGCCAACGACTGCGTGGTAACGAAGCTGTGAATGCGGATGCCCGTGCACTTATCCTCTGGGCACCTACTTTCACGTCCTTCACAACTGATGAGCCTGACCGACCGCTTTTGTGGTTTAGAAAATCGTCGACTATTACAAAGACAGGCATCGCCGGTTCCCTCCTCCGGCAAAGCGGCGGAAGAAGGCAGACGAACGCATTCTGCGATAGCTAGACAAACACATGGCGGGACATCAGTAGGTGTTCGTCTGTAGCTGTCGCAGAATGTGTTCGTCACAGACGAACACCTACTGGTGTCCCGCCATGGCTGCTCGCTATGACCTTAAAATGAATCCTTTGTGTCCACACTGTGAAAAGCTTTGTCCTCTATCCCAGATGGTGTGGGCCTCTCAACACAGTCCCTACTTCCCTCCCTACCCCATCCCCTCTAAAGAGGCTTGGGAGACCTTTCTCCTCGAGAGCTGCCCTCTCAAGCCGAGCTCGCGAGGCGGCGGTGTCATGCGGCACTCCGGACAAGGGAGGCGCACGAAGATGATGTCTGTATTCAAGAACTGCACCGGCTCGCCTTCTCTATTTTCTTAATAAAGCTTTGCTTTGTCTCGACCACCCGTAACCTTTTAGATAACATTTTATTGATGGTAACGTTAGAGGCGGGCAAGCGCGAACTCGTGCACGTGGGTGGAGTCGATTCGGAAAAGGGTAATTGATTTTAGCGGATAGCTTTGCTGCAGTATCGTTGGGGACTCCCTAAAGAGTAATCGGTTATCTTTCGTTACCATTACTCGTAAAACAGATGCCTCTTATTCCTTTTCGATTTCGGGTAGGATAGCATCAAACGGTAATTGATTTTAGTGGATAGCGTTGCTCCAACAGCTTTTGCTATAAGCGTGTGCGATACAATACATAATGCTTTATTTCACTTTGTTCTATGTCTCGCTTATGATAAGTATATGGAAATTATGGGGGTGGAGGAAGCTGGAACACTGGGAAGAAAAAAAAGGTTTTTTAGAAAAGGAAATAGTACAGTATCTGTGTTGTATATCTCGCCGGAGACCTGAACCGCGCTGTAAGGTAAGGGATAGAGGAGGGTGTGAAAGGAAGGAAGAGGTGCCATAGTGGAGCGCTCCTGAATAATTTTGACCTCCTGAGGATCATTAACGTGCAATTAACATCGCAGAGCACACTGGAGCCTTTGCATTTCGCCTCCATCGAAACGCGGCCGCCGGGGTCGGGTTCGAGCCCGGGTACTCCGGCTCAGTAGACGAGAGCCTTAACCACTGCGGCACCGCGGCGGGAATAAGCATGAAGGGCACTTGGAGTTTTTGAGGCGCACAAGGAAAGCTTAAAGAGGGAGTGTTTCTACACAAATCCAGCTCTGTTAAAGTGCAGTCAGTTTTAGCGTTGTTGCTGAAATCTCTCCTCGCCGTTCAGTTCGGCAGAATCATAAAAGGTAACGAAGAGCACTTCTGAAAGATGCATTCACCAAGCTAACATTAAGGCATGTTGTACTTCCAATAGATTATTTTATTTATTTTTTCAACTAAAGAGCCCGAAACGTCAATGCCACATTCAATTTTGCTTTGGTGTCCGAAAAGAAAGCACGTACCAAAGAAAGCGAAATAATTATGAGTGCAAAAACGTAGTGCGAATCAGAAAGGAGCTAAACTGCAAACAACATTCTGTGTTGCTTTGACAACACATTTTCATTTGCGACGAAACAAAATTAAATCGTTCGCTGTATAATACATGGTTGAAAGGAAAGAAAGTAACTCGAGGGAAAGCAGCTGCAGATAGTGTTCTTAGTTCCTTTGAAAACTTTGGAGCATGTTTTATTGTGCAGGTATAATGTTTCATATTTTGCGGAACGCCGGTGGCACCACCCACCAGGCCACCCACCAGAGATGCCACAGGGACACGGCATCCCGGCGCACGGCAGTTGACCTCCGTCGCCCCAACGTGTGCTGCGCTACTTGAGGTTCCAACAAGTCCATCCGATGGCTGACATGGTCCGCGATCCGCTGGAAGACAGCGTCCAGCGTCCAGGAGAGGTCGAAGCCGTCAGAATGGACAGTGTCATTGCTGCATCAGCCGAAGGTAGCAACTCTGGTTGAATCTGGGCACGAGTGAGTGGCATATTGCACCACTACCACAAAAATGGTACGGATAAAAACACTTGGGAAAAGGTCCGGCAGGCAGCCATTCTTTCTGTTCCTTCTGGCTCGGGCTCTCCCGCGCCTCTTCGCATTCTGTGCGGCGCGCTCCACCGTCGTCTTCACCCATACAACATAAAAGCGGAACGAAAAAACTATTATTTGCAGACCTATCCCCTCACATGTGTCTTACGAAAATCGTTGTAACACATCATTTATATGAGTTTCTTACCCTTCTCAAAGGAAGCTTTTGCCAAATGCAACATGCCTTCAGAACGGGATCTTCCTGCGATACGCAACTGACAGAACTTGCTCGCAGTCGCCCTCTCAATTAAGAATGATAACCCGGTGGACTGTACACTTTTTGGCTTCTAAAAGCCTTTGCTTTGGCCGCGCACAATTCTTCGGTAGTGAAGCTGTCCGCCCTCAAAATTCTACACGCCGTGTTGAAGTGGCTCGCAGCGTAACTTGTCGGTCGAAACTGGCGTGTTATTCTAGAAGTAGTAAACTTATTGTGCCCCGGCGAACCATTTTGTGGCCTCTTATTATACTAATATTTGTGACTTCTATAGTTGACCTTATTTTGAGTCAGGTGAGATTGTTCGCCGACGACTGTTGCATTTACAGCGTCATCACATGTCTAAGCGACAGGTTGCAAAGGGGCCTAAAGTGGCTTAAAATATGTCTTTAACATGGTGCATTACATGGCACACGACATTAAAATTGTCCAAATCTGATATTCTCTAATTCTCGAATAATGTTCTCCCATAAACAAATAAGTGTCCACAATATTGCCGCCCCAGTGCCTGACGAGCGCCGAAGAAAATAATTTCGAAATTCGGAATCCCGGCGCCATAGTTACCTTAAGGCGTACCCCCAAGCGGATCAGTAAAATACGCACTATTTTTCTCCGTGACATGAGCTCTCTGCTGAGTACCGAAGGAAACTACATCTCGAATAGCACATATGGGGACCGATTCTCCAGAATCGCTCAGCAGGCATCGAAGTGTGCTGAAGGCTTTGACGCTGTCTCCACTGTGGCACGCTTCGATGGTTCTGCGACGCACTTATTTCACACGACCCAAATCACTCCAAGAGCAAACTTCCTCAATAATTGTGGCAAGGCTGGCCACTGTAAAAAAAAAATCGTAATTTTAAGTTGAGCGGTTTAACGCTCCGATGCGGCACAATTGCTATGAAGGACACTGCAATGGAAGGCTCTGGACTAATTTAGGCGACCTGTACTCAGGAACATGCGCAGGCATAGCACAGTGCAAAAATTAAAGAGCGCATGCCGCAAATGTACACATGGCCAATCATTTAAGACTAATGCGCTGCTGCGAGATTAATCTCCATTGTTTCGCCAATCCGTGCCATGATAAGGCGCTGGCAAGGCGGCCGGAGTACAGTTGCCTAATACCGTTAAAAAAGTGACCGCGTTTTCGAACGAGTTGTGCCCTCGCTAGCTGGTTTGCGATATGTGTAACCCCGTAATGACGCCAGGAAGTAAGATTACGACGGTCGCGTCCATGTTAAGGAAGGGATCGAATTTGTGTACTATGGTTTGCACAATCCGCAAGTATAAACAAAACTTAACTGCGAGAGCGCTTGCGGGAAGCATGCGGAGCACGTTCATCCTGCATTTTATTCGCAGCATGCTTGCGTGGTGCCTCATCTCTGCGGCGGAATATATAGTGCGTTCATAGGAATGAGTGTCAAGTCACCGCTAAAAACAAAGCGCAACACAGGGGCTCAAGGGTTACCCTTATAACAATGGTCTGTAGACAGTCTGTAGACTTGTTATACAATCTATTGCGCTCTATAGATATTTATTTTTGCCATCTCATAGTCAGTGTTGCAGGCCGGGGCTTATTATTTTTCAATCTTTTTAGGTTGCCCCAACCACTTCTACTCATAGTCAATAGACCGTCTATAACAAAAGTATACTAAAAGTGTATGGCCGGAAATCTTTAATCGTCTATAGACTGTAAATCAGTTTTGTATTGCCTATTGACTGCTCTCTAGGGTTCGTTTATAGAGAGTCTACAGATTTTATAGAGAAGTTTCTGGAAGTCTATACACTGTCTAAAGAAGTTTTTTATGGGTAACTAAAAGGCTCAAGCTGACTCGCTCCTGGCCTTCTTCCCTCCTCTCTCTGCACGCCACATTACAACATTAACGAACAAAGTGACATTGCATTAAGGACTTTCGATGCAAAAGTACATAGTGCTCGAAAAGAAATAGTTATTTTTACGAGATGACTTCCCTTGAAATGTGAGGAATGAGTCTGCTTTCATAAGGCGCGGCAAAAAAAGTCACAAAGCTGGCGAAACAGCAGTTGACATGCAACCACAATACCGGAAATATTATCCATTCAACGACACCAAAATCACGAAAAGCACTTCTCAGCTATTGCTTTTCAAAGTTCGAACCCCGGGAAATTTATTTTCATTAAATTTCATCATAGGCTGGGATGACAAAAACGTTCAGATAACTTTGAATAAAAGAGAACAGAAAAGCGGGAAATTTACTGTACAAAAAAAGCCCTTGAAATACTCAAAATGGGCAATAGATGCAAGTGGACATTAGCGGGAGAGTTGGTTTTGACACAGCAGAAAGTAATGACGTGGAAGCAGGACGATGAAAGTCTTAGAACTTCAGCTGTTAGTCAGTGCCTGTGTTGTTCACCTTTATCGTCCTGTCTGGCATTGATGCTCTCAGCAAAAAACAATGAAGAAAATATTTCCTGCTCGTTGCCGGGTTTCGTTGATGAGCAAACGTTTTGGCTGCCATGTAAATCTAGACACATCGATGCAGCAAGGTAACTGACCAAGATAAAGGTAGTTGGACCATTGCTAGCGCCAGTTATTTCTTTCATTATTATTTTCTTTTTGGCTAAAACATCTCTGTAGTGGTCCTGCTCTGGGCATATGGGCACAAATTCCACTTTCCCATGCCTTTCAGGTAGTACTTTCGCGCACAAAGTTCCGTTTAGCACTGAAGGCAACATCCATTCCGAAAGTAAATTACTCTTCCTGAAGCCGTCCGCACGAAAATGTCCGTAAATAACTATTCCTGAAGCAGTCCGTACGACAATGTCCGTAAATAACTGTTCCTGAAGCAGTCTGTACGACAATGTCCACAAGAAATAATCGCTAAACGTGACTCTCTTTTCTTAACATCTGATCAGTACTCTGATCGGATGTTAGGATCAGATGATCTGATCAGTACTCTCCATGTGGTTTAGACGCAATATTTCTTTTAGCAACCGCTTTTACTGAGTATTCTTGAAATGTAGGGATGAGGGCATTTTGGTCCTGTGGAGTACTGCGCTGAACGCCTCCTCGACATTCTTGCAGCATAAGAATCCCGTAAGGACCGACAGTGAGCAGCATATGAAGATGGCATTTCTAGTGTCCTTAAGTTATTCAGGTTGTACTAAAGTTGAGACCTGAGAGCCGCCACCAACCCTGGGTATCCTACTTTCAAAACGCAATAGTTCAGTTTTTACTTTTCTGGACGAGCAACTTATTCACCGCCACTTGTTTCAACACAATATTACGGCAGCCGGTGAAACTCGGGTCATGCATTCTATCTAAAGGAAGCGGTCATTTCCCACGAGCACTGAAATAATCGAATCATCCTCAACTGCCTCTCATGTTGCTGCATGAAGGACAAGCTTCAACTTTAGTTGGAGATGTCTCCCCTTTCACTCACGCCATGCCGACTCAAAGGTGAAGCAATAGAGCAGCCCAACCAAGCTCAGGGCAGACACGGCGACATCCACAGCCCTCAGAAGGAGGAACATCCCAGACGCCAGAGGTACCCTTCTTAAGTGAAGGAACGCTCATTTGCATGATGCAGCACAAAAAGAAACGCTAGGAATAGCCCCAATCGTCCAACTTTATACATTGTAGACGGGTTGCCTTGCGGCCACTGTGTGTTTGTCCAAAATATCCACCGGAGGAGGAGGAGGAGAAGGAAGAAAGATGTAATGAAACAAGAGAGGTCTGCTTGTTTGTTCGCCTGGCATGCTACTCCAGTAAAACATCCTGAGGATACCAACAGGAACATCTAGTGATCCCACGAATCTCCATGTCTTAAATATATGATTGGAGCTTGACCCCTATATGCACGCGACGCACAATATGTGTCCAGTGAGCAGCAGATAAGAGTTACACACGGAGAGCAACGTCTGTACATTGTGCGCACGGAAGCCATGAAAACTTGGAACATGTAATTTCAGCCGCTGCCAGCGCCTCCTATCGAAATTCTTACGGTTATTTTGAATCCTGGGTACGCTCCAGTGAATTTATTTGATTCAAGGGTTGAGCCTTTGCAGGCACCGCAGGAACAATCTCATTCTGCGCCGCGGATGAAAACTCGTCCATCGCTGTTGAGTTAAACGGTGTTTGCTGCTGACGTAGACAAGTTACACAAGTGGGCGTTTTGAAGGAAAGCTGACCTTTTCCTTGGTTATGGTGATGATGAATTTCAATGGCGCAAGGGTATCTGTGGCCAAAGAGCAACATGGCACAAGGCTTTTCATTTCCCAACAATTTCACGCTAAGAAAACCGACCACCAAGCAGGACAAAGCTTGAGCCCATTGTATCTCCGGTTGGCTGCCCAGGGACACTGATACCGAACCACGCACCTCCAGCATTCGAGGGAAATGCTCAAACGACAAGTCCGCCGATGCAGTCCTGAAATTGGTCTTCGGCACGGCTTATAAGCACAGCGGCTCACGCAAATGATGATTGAAAGCGAATTGTAAAAAAATGTAAGATATGGGTGTGGGAAATTAGTGCCTTGTTTTGCCTGAGTAAGCAACGAAATAGTGTATGTGCGTGTCCGCCTTACGAACCTAGTGGGTGAGGCGACGGCCATTTTGTTTGCATAAGCTGACTGCCTGCTACGGCGAACTGAACTTCCTATGTAATTTCAGTAACCATTCATGCGTCACTGAAAGGACAAATGTCAATGCGAGTGCCGTGGTGGCGGTAAGTCCGAATATTTTATAAGTTTAAATGTTTAACGAAGCAGGGTCGTGCGTGTCAGGTGTTTCATTTTAATAATAATTAGCGTGTCGATAAGTGTGGCAAAGCTGAATTAGGAGAAAGACTTTGGTTTTTGTACCACCCTGCTGAGAATATGAATTTACTTTGCTCATTTGCCCCCAGAATACGTCGTGAAAGCATGCACGAAAACTAGCCAGGAATGTTGGTATCGAAAGGCCGAAAGCAAGCTAGAACCTTCACTGCACTGCACTTAAACTCGCTAAATTTCTCAGCTTCAGGACGAGTGAACAGGAGTAAAACCGTGCAAATCTGTAGAAGTAACGTCATTCCTCCGCACGCCCTGCCTGAAAATTTCGCTCAAAGGAACAGCGGCTCGCTGAGCAAGAGGCGTGCTTATGGAACAAGTGAGGGTCGCAAGAACTGAGCCAGAACAGAGCCGTCACATTTCACAAAATTTTACATCAGCCACTGATTAGGAACTACAGAATGTGATTCTCGGCTCTCTCTGCAGCCAATATAAGGCTGCTGCTTACTTAAAACTGCTCGCCCGCTAACTGGACTGTGGAACTTGTCTTCATCTGGGAACGCTGCCGTATCCATCAGCGTAAAAGCCATCAAAGCGCATGTGACGAGGGTTCTGCCTGCGAAAAGACAAGGTGCAGTTTTAGAATTAGAGGCACTTGATCTGTGTTCCAAAGAAGTGCTCTCATTTTAATTCTATTTTATTCCCCAAATCAGTGATGGCTAGTATACGGCAGTGTTCTTTAATGTTGGAACCAGCACAGTTTAGTTAGTCGTATTAAAAGACGAATTCAACATTGCTATTGTGAATTCGCATAACCATTTAGCCACCACAGCGGCTAAGGTGTTAAGTAAAAAGCTCATGCCGACTCACTCCAGGTGCCTCTTGCTCCTCTCTTACGAAGCCATAGTACTACAAAGTTACCAAAACAAGTGATTACGCATTAAGAGCTTTCGCTGAAAAACTACATCGTGATCAAACGGAAATAGTTAATTTGCGCAGTGCCTTTCCTTGAAATCTGAAGAATGAGTCGGCTTTCATAAAGTGTGGGAAAAATATGATAAAGCTGAGGAAACAGCAGTTGACATGCAACCGCACTGGAAGAAAATATCCGCTTGACGATACGGAAATCAGGAGGAGTACTTGTCAGCAAATGTTTTTTTTAAATACGTACCCCGGGAAATTTATTCCCATTTCATTTCATCGCAGTAAGAGAACGCGTCGTTCTGAGAAGTTTCAAAGAAGAAGAACCGAACAGCTGGAAATTGACTAGACAAAGAAAGCATCAAAACATTAAAAATTGGCGGTGGCTTAACTTGGCTAATCCTGGAATTCAGCGAAAAGCAAGGACGCTTGCTAAGATAAGCGTCTGAGGCTCGTCCATGGCAGCTCCGCTACACACTCGCGACAAACGTTCCATATATACCTGCACGACCACGTGGCTACGGCGTGGTACCACAGGGCCTTACCACATCCCCATCGGATATCCTCACGGGGTTTCATCTCACTCCAACGGATGTTCATAACATCAGAGGTCAGAGGTCAAAAATGTCTCAGGTGAAGATCTAAGGTTAGAGGTGCACTCAAGGTCAGGGGTCAAATGTCAACGAAAGGCCATGGGTCATGGTCATGCACTGCTAAATTGTTTGGACTGAAGATCGTTCAAGGATAATTTTCCGGCCTACGCAACGACTTCTTTACCTAGCGTAGTGAAGCTTTTCGATTCAAAATAGGCAATAGATGGAAGTGGACTGTCGCGGCATAGTTTGTTTGACAGGGCAGAAAAGAATACCATGGAGGCAGGAGGAAACAAGTCTAAGAACATCAGTTGTTAGTAAATGCCTGTGTCGTACAACTTTATCGTTCTTTCTAGCATTCATACTGTCATTAAGAAACAAGGAAGAAAAAACTGTCTGTCCAGTGCAGGGTTTAGTTGATCAGCAAATCTCCTATAGCTGCCCCATCAAAGCGCATCGCTGTAGGAAAGTAACAGACCAAATACAAAGCAGTTAGACCACTGCTGTTTTTTTTTGCTTAAAACGCCAAACTAGTAAACGCCGCTCTGAGAATACAGGCACAAATTCCGCATTCCCCTGCCTTTCAGGTAGTACGCTTCGCGCAAAAATCTACCTTCAGCACTTACGCCAGCACCCACGCAGCCGGTTAATATTTATTATAATTTAAGGTGATTTTTTCATAACATCTACTCAGTGAAGTCCAGGTGGTTTAAATGCAATTTTTCTTTTTCTTCAGATGTTGCAAGGAAGGGGGATTTTTTGTCCAGGGGAGTACTGCGCCGAATTTCTCCTCTAATTTCTTACTTCAGAACTCCGTAAGGACCGACATTGAACAGAGTATGGCGAATCTATTTATTTATTTATTTACTCACGTTACCCCTAAAGGCCCTCCTGGAGAGGGTATTACACGGGAGGGGGAGGGGGGGCTTCTTAAGCTGAGGCTGCTCGGAAAGAGCAACCTCGGTCGCTCCACCAATGGCAGCGCCTGCCATAGAAGGGAAGCAGGGCGTCGCTTGATCGGTGAACCACTGCACCAGGAGTGGTACGAAGACTCCCAGGTGTCTATGAATTTAGAGAATGGCCAATTTAGCACATATGAATATTAACCCATTAATGCCATCCGAACAACTACATTCCTCAACACTGGACCTGATAACCAGAACCAAAGTGAAAACCGAACTGCCAGCGCGCCTAGTATGCATTTGGCCGCACTGTGGCGCTTCCGCCGCGGGCAGCGCGGCATCACGGCGCTCGCACGAGCCAAATTCGTGGATCTTACTTTTTTTTCTTTCGTCTGGATTGTTCCGTATGGTATTCTTGAGAAGAGCGTGGAAGATGAAGAACAAGCTGCCAGCTCATGCTGACCCTTGACCCTTGACTCTTGGCCGACGTGGCTCTCCCTGTTCCCACAGGCGGGCGTGGTCTCACTGGGCGGTGACTGTTCGTATCACTAGCTTCTGATTGCTTGATTGTCTTTCGCTTTTGCAGGGCGCTTGCAGGTCGCTAGGGGCGCATGTCGGCGTCCTCTACTGGCCAGGGGAACTCCCCCTGGTCGGCCAGCCTCCCCCCTAACCAACTCCCCCTGGACGCCTTCTTTCGGGGTGGCGTCGGCACTATTCCCGTGGCCTTGGTTCCATCGGATGGTGGCGCCATTCGACTCAATAACCCGGATGCGGTTCAGACTGCGCTACAGGCGATTACGCCTCACTTCTTAAAAATCTGTGATGTCCGGCAGTACGGCAGAGGAGGCGTGGTGTGCAGGTCGGCCGACCAGGCCTGCATCATGGATTTGTTAACGTCCACAGCTTTTGGAAGCCAGTCGGTAAGCGCATTTATACCGCCGCACTTGGCGTGCTCTAAAGGGCTGGTGCGAGGGATTGACCCACGCCTTAGCCCTAAGGAAACGCTAGAGAAACTCTCCTCCGCAGGGGTGATTTCGGCACATCGGTGCACTCGGGTCGTTGAGGAAACAAAACTTTTAACTGAAACGGTAATTGCCACCTTTGCGGGTCTCTCCTGTCCATCTGAGTTGAAGGTGTGGCCCCTGGTTTTCAGGGTCGATCCGTATTCTTCAAGGCCACTTCAATGCCGCAACTGCTGGAGGTTTGGCCACAGCGCGAACGCCTGCAAGTCGAGATCAAGGTGCAGTGTGTGTGGTGGTAATCATGACCGTGTAGGAAGGTGTTCAAAAGATGAGATGTGTTGCTTGTGCAGCGGTAGTCACTCCGCCACATATTCTAGTTGTCCTGCAAGGGCTGAGGAGGTTAAGGTGCTGGAAGTGTTAGAAAAGCGCCGGTGCTCAAGGCGCGAGGCTATGGCTATTGTTAAGGAAAGGACGTACGGGTACTCAAGTGTGACAGCACGGCAGACGACTGCGGTCGTGGATTCAAGTCTGTCAGATGCGATTGCTACAGCGGTTGAAAAGGCAATGGCCAAGGTCATGGATCGGCTAGTGAATTCAGTAACAGAGTGCATATCGCAAGTATGGTGGCGCAAATGACCTCTTCAATAATGACCTCCAATGCTGCGTTCAAGTCATCCGTGGATCCTGCAGTACCTACTGAACTCAGTGCGGAGACGCCTTCCCTTGTTTCAATGCAGCCGCAAAAAGAGCGCACGCCTCCAACTCATGTACCTGAAGTCACGACCGGAGCAATTGATGGGTGTGTTGAGCTGATGGAGCTCGATGCTCGAGCTCAGAAACGTAGCCGGTCTCCTTTGGCCGTTGCTGGTCCGTCTAGCTCCCCTCAATTCAAAACAAAAAGAGTAATTCAGGAAAAACTGGTCACGACAGCATTTTGGAAAAGGCAGTTGCTGCTGCGGATCTCTCGCCAGAATAGGGTCTCTGAGAGTGCTGCAGTGGAACTGCCGTTCCATTCAATCAGCTTTCACTGATTTAGTAACTCTTTCAAATCGATTTTCTCCTCATGTCATTGCGCTTCAAGAAACCTGGTTGTCGAAAGAGTTTTCATTTCAAATGGAACATTATCGAATTTTTAGAATGGACCGCCCATCAAGGGGGGGCGGTTTGCTTCTGCTGGTTTCATCCAGAATCTGTCACAAGGCACGATTGGTGTTTCAGCGGGTGGACGCTCATTGCGAAATTCAAGCAGTGGATCTTTCAGTTCCTGGTTTCCATCCCATTACTGTCGCAAATGTATATTTTCCATCTGGGGTTCATGACTCACGGCCATTAGATTCCTTACTCTCTGTCAGCAGATCACATGTGTTGCTTGTTGGGGATTTCAATTCGCATCACTTGACTTGGGGTTATCGAACAGACCAGTGCGGTTTGCGTTTATGGGATTGGGCTTGTGTGAATAACCTAAACTGTCATAACTCGCGTTTTCCGACCTTTCTCCGTGGGCACTCCCGATCAGCATTGGATTTAACGTTTTCAACCCCAGGGGTAGCAGTTTCCTCCTGGACTCCGGTTGACTGTGCCACAAACAGTGACCATTTCCCACTCACTTTTGACATTGTGTGTCCGACGACTTCTATCGGCGGATTCAGTTGCACCCTAGTCGATTATAACAAGTTCAAAAGTTCACTCAGTTCAGAACTACACTCTTTGCCGAATTTGTCTCAGGAGAGCAGGGAGTTAGGCTTATGCTCTATTTTAGATCGGGTACGGAGGCAATCAGAGTTTACAGTGTGCGATAGCATAGGCACTTCTCAGAGCCCTTGGTGGAATGCAGAATGTTCAAAGGATTATAGGCGGCGCAAGGCAGCCTGGAAGAAACTTATCCATAATCAATGTCCCCGGAATTGGATCGATTATAGGTTGTTGCAGCTACCTTCAAGCGCACAGTCGCTAGGGCAAAAGAAAAATATGATGAAGAGAATTATGCCCATCTATCAAAATCTAATAACAGACAAGCCTTGTTTCGCTTTCTGAGGTCAAGGAACAGGCTGCCACCGCCTAACAACATTCCCTCTAATGTGCTGACTCCAGTATAGCTTGCCAGGTCATTAGAAGAAATTGGCAAAGGCTTGGAACACCGTTTTTCTGCTGCGCTCTCTCGCCCACAACTGCTTGGGAATCACTATGATGATTTCCTTAATGTCTCGGTTTCTGAGCTCTCCCAGGTGATAAATCGGTTACCTTCTGCAGCTCCTGGTCCTGACCGTGTCACATCTGCGATGATTAAAATACTGTTCGACGAATCCCCCAATGCTATATTGGAGCTGGTAAATTACTCTATTAGAACCCCATGAATCCCTAATGTATGGCGTATTTCCAAAATTATCCAGGTGCTTAAAAAGCCAGGCGAAGGGTTGGTCTTAGACAACATTCGACCAATTTCATTGACATGGAATCTGGTGAAATTGGTTGAACGCGTGCTGTATGGACGAATCATGCCCATTATTACTGAAAAGGGACTACTTAACTCCTGTCAGATTGGTTTCAAGCCTGGGTGCTCTATATGGTGTGCGCATACTGACCTCGAAAGCCGTGTCCGACAAGCGCCGGCGTCGACAGTATGCTGCGCTGGTAACTCTTGACATCTCGAAAGCATATGACAGTGTCGAACATAGGCCTCTGATGTACAGACTACGTGCTCTGGGCTTGCCAAGTTATTTTGTGGAATGGGTGTCAGCTTTCCTGGCTGACAGAGAATTTTATTGTTGTCAACGCGGAGTTTCTACAAGGAAATTTCATCAATCTAGAGGTGTGCCTCAAGGTGCAGTTCTCTCCCCTGTTCTATTCAACCTCTTACTCAGTTCGATTCCGACTTCCGCTGACGTGACTACGTACGTGTATGCAGACGATATAGCTTTCTTTGCTGCTGCGAGTGATTTACATTCTGTGTATATGGTTTTACAGTCATATTTAAATTCCCTTGAGCGATGGTTATCTGAGTTACACTTAAGTCTTAATGTAAACAAGTGCGCTTTGTTACCTTTTCCGGTTACTCAACAGGTACACATTTCATTGTCTTATCGTCATCATGTCATTCCTCAGGTATGTTCCCTAAGGTATCTCGGGGTAACTTATGACTCCTCTCTCTCTTGGCGGTCACATATAGATCAGGTTGCTGCGAAAGGGATTCGGGCGGTAGGCGTTCTGCGAAGGATGAGTAGCCCTCGCTGCGGTATGCGCAGACATGCTCTTCTTCTGATTTACAAAATGTATATCCGGCCAATCTTGGAATTCGGTTGCGTTTTGTTTTCTGGAGCAGCTGCATACAAACTGCGCCTACTTCTGCTCTTAGAGCGAGAAGCTCTGCGCCTGTGTTTGGGTCTCCCTAAATACGTGGCAAACAATGTTTTGTATCTGGAACCACGGGTGCCGTCTCTTACTGCAAGGTTTCGCCTTTTGACAGTACAAACGTTTTTAAAGTTTTGCGACTCGGACCAGCATGCATCCGAGTTGATCTTCCTAGGGCAGCGAGCGGAGTTCTTGGGTGTCGGATGGTCTCGCCTTCAAACTCCCCAAATCTGTTTCGTTGAATCTTTGCTGGGCCCACTCAACGTGCGAATACCTGAAATTGTTCCGGTGCGGTCCATCTCTGCAAATGTGTCTATCATCTACGATGATATTTATCCACGTAATGCAAAATTACTGCCTTTCTCATGGGTAAATGGTATGTTGCAGGATTATTTGTCGACCTTCAGCTCACATGGTTCAATTGCGGCTGATGGCTCGGTGTGTGCAGAAAAGGCAGGTGTAGGTATTTACTCCCAGTCCCTTGACTGGTCTTTTTCTCTCCGTCTCCAAGATTTCACTCCTATCTATCTGGCTTAGTTTCTAGCAGTGGTTCTCGCTCTGCGCAAGGTACCAATTTCTTTATCAGCAGTAATAATAATTACGGACTCGTTATCTTTATGCACTTCCCTCTCGGCGTCCACTGAATCGCAGCTCTTTCGGATTCTAAAATTCCTGATCCCTCCACACATCACATCAATTCGATTTCTTTGGGTTCCTGGGCACAGGGGTCTTCTATTAAATGAATCAGCTGATGCTTTAGCGAAGGCAGCCCTGCGTGGACCGATTGTTGTTTATCACGGCGGCACGCTTTCGACGGTACACTGTAATGAACGAACTGGGCGCATCAGCGCTTACTTCCTTGGACGACTTCCAGCACCTACTGTTCCCATGGAGAAGCTCAGTCTGACGATCGCGCAATCTTGAAGTTTCCTTCACGAGGCTTCGTTGCCGAGTGCCGCAACTAAATTTTTACCTATACAGGCCTGGTCTGGCGATCTCCCCATTGTGTCCGTATTGTGCGGAGCCGGAAACAATAGAGCACTTTCTTCTTTTTTGTCGTCGCTACTCATCGATTAGGAGGCGACTATTAGAAGTTCCAATACAGAATCTCAGTTTGCGCCTGTCTTCTGTGGTTGTTCTGTCTCTTGGCGCTTCTATGCTTGGCCATACCAATGGGAATGTTTGCTCTGCCGTTCAAAATTATCTACTAGAATCAAAACGTCTTCCTTCATGAGCTTTTGTCCTGCCCATCCCATTAACAGCTTCTGTATTTCGGTTTTTACAACCACTTATAGTAATCCCTACCCCTTCTTTGCCTAAATTTTAGTTTGCATGACCCCCCTAACCTCCTGCAACCTCCTCGGCTACGAAAACTGTGCGATCCAAATTTTGGTAGGTCATCCCATGCTTGCCACATGCAACTGGTCATTTAAATAGTCACCGCCTGGTTATGGCCAATCCCCCTTGTGGGTATGTGCCATTGTGTGAGGACAACAACAACAACAACAACATCATGCTGCGTAACGTCGTTTGGAAGCTGCTCCAGAGGCCGCTTCCGGGTTGCCAAGGACGAAGTGGTGAGAAGTCCAGCTGGGGACCCCAGATGTGCTGGCCCCGATGGGTTGGCCGAGCCAAGTGACATCGAGCTTTGAGCTAGGCACGCAGCGGCCGAAGCCTCGACGCCTGTGCCTATGGTTGCCACTGCAGCCTCGCAGCATCAGCAGCCGCTGCGGGTAGAGCAGGAACATTGATTTTGCACCGCGGATGGAAACTGATACATCTATATTCAGTTACGTGGTGTCTGCTGCTGACACCGACAGATTACATAAGTGGGTGTTGTGCACGAAAGTTGAACTTTTTCTTCATGATGATAAATTTATAAGGCGCAAACGCATCAGTCGCCAAAGACGGTTTATGAGGCTTTAGGGTCTCAAAGCGACTGAGGCTATGAGGGACTAGATTAATGGTGAAGGGCTCAAATGATTAGTCCACTGTTGCGGTCTTGAATTTCTGCCTTCGGCATGCTTCATAAGCACAGCGGCTCCCGCAAATGATGTTTGAACGCGAATAGGACCGAACGGAGCCCGAAAATATTTCCCGAACTATCAAACATAAAGGTGATGCGAAGTTTCCAAATAGCATGCTAAGCGTCTTTTCGATACGAAGTTAGCTTTTGAGTTCCCAGTGACTGGTAATTGAGACACTATGCTTAATAGCTCTGCGTAGTAGCTAGTCCTGCACCCCTCGCACCCAGTGAGGTTTTCTTACCCGCTGCGACACTGTCCGCCCAGTAGCGCCTCATAATTTCTCCATCCAACGCGTGCGCTGCATTGCAGTGAGCCCGCGTGCATGTCCTACGCTAGTAGCGTAAAAGCTTCCGAATTCTCTCCATGAGTCTGCGAAGATTGACTGCGCGAAATTCATACGTGAGTGCTTTTGCCAGAGTATGGAAGGAAATAGTTGACGTGCGTGTCCGAAGTTCAAATTAGGGGGTGAAGTGACGGTCATTTTTTTTTTGCTTAATAAGCTGAGTGCTAAGTTTTCATAACGCTTTGTGCTTAGATATATGCTGCAAACCTGCATTTGTAGCAAGGCTGACCTGTCCATTGGCCTGATGAAAATGCAACACTTACTTTGGTCTCTTTCCCGCAGAAAACGCCATGAAGCCCTTCCCGAAACCGAGCCGAGAATGTGCGTAACGAAACGCCGAAGCCATGCTGAAATTTTTATTGCATTGTACTGAACACAGTAAGCTTGTAGCGCTTCACAATAAATGAATAGGGTAAACCCAGCAAATGTGTACAAATTATGCCACTGCCATTTATCCATTGCCTTAAAATTTCGCTCACAGGGAACAGCGACGCGCTGACCAAGACGTGTGCAGATGGAACAAGTGAGGGCCGCCAGAACTGAGCCAGAATAGAGCTTTCGCATTTACGAAAAATTTACATCAGCCACTTATTCGGAAACGCAGAAATTTGATTCTCGATCCTCCTTGAAACCAGTGTAAGGCTGCTAGTTGCTTAAAACTGCTCACAGGCTGACTGCATTATGGAAATCCCCTTCCGTCCGGCACGCGGCTGTAGCCATCGCCATAACAGCCATCAGAGCGCGTGCGACGAGACCCGCCAAAAGGCTACTGCCTGCGAAAAGACAAGGCGTTGTTTTGGTAATGCAATCATACTGAATCGTAAGTTCGCTCTCATTCACGCGCTTTCAAGGTAAGAAAGGGCACTGCTATCGTTGCTTTTACCTCTTCATATAGAGTGCCTACTGAACTTTGCAAGAACAGTAGAAGTGTCTCCTTTCGAACCTACCAGGACCTGGAACAACTACCTAGCCCTTACTTTCTACTCTCTTCAACACTGACTGGTGGGAATGGTGCGAGGAATTGAGAGGTGAGGATGAGAGGAAACAAAGGTTATGTAGAAAAACGAGAAAGAAAGAGCAAAGAGATTAGAGAAAGGAAGAAGAAAAGGGAACGAAACTAAGGAAAAGGAAGGCAAAAAAAAATGCGAGTCGTTGACCCATAAGGGACCAAAATTACTAAGCAAATAAATATGCACTGAAGGCTTGAACAGAAAAGAGATGCGCTTTCACTCTGCGCACTGCTCTTAAAAAATTTTTTCAGTTTGTTGCTTGTTACTGATATTTTTTCAGGATTAGTATCAATTTTGTCAATTGTTTTCTCCTCTTTGTCGTGAGTGTGGTGTTTTTTTTTAAACTTCCAGTGCTTTTTTTCCTTGGGTTGCTGCCATGTAATGGTTTCTTGAGTGCCGTGTGAAGCTTACCAGTGCCTTTTAGTCCAAGAGGTCATCAGGTTCTTTCTGGAAAATTTAAATTTATTTATTGTGTTGTTTTCAAGAGAAAAAATTTTGTGAGCGACTATTGGCAGCACCTAAGCATGCGGTTTCAATCCTCTTCACAGAGGGAACTTAATTCACACCTGTGCAGAAAATTAGCACGGCTGTCATCGCATGTGCCAAACCGAAAACTTTGATAGCCAAACAACCCATTCCCTCACTGAGAGTAACTACCGCTTCTTGTAGTGGGACGAACGCTTTGACGTTTGCTTTGTTGTGGAAGCGTTATAACAGCACATTATGAGCGCATTAAACAAGCGCCCACAAACAGCTCTTAAACACAGCTACCTCAACGATTGTGGTCAGGCTGGCAGGCCTTCAGGAGGTGAATGAGGCATGGCCTTAACTAAGGCGACCTCTAAAGCTCTTAGCACAGGTTCTAAGTTGTTCCTAAAACATGCACAAAATTTTCCCACGCACACTTTGAAACTTAGGGCACATGCAATTGCAGAGACACATTAAAAATCAACATATATTATCGCTACTACGATTAGGTTCCTGAGAGAAGATGTATTCCACGAAACATTCTTCAGCAACTCTCCTCATTGATAAAATTTATCAAATTATATGCAGTGGTTGTAATCTGCGAAGCTTACGCCATTATATTTTCTCTCTTGATGACTGTAAGAATATTAAGGTTTTGAAAAGCTGTGCAAGCTTTACTTCTAATCGAGGAGCTGCAGATATTGAATGAACTTTCCAGAACCTTATCAAACGAAAGCACCTGGATAAACACAGCCTACGAGATTTTTTGCTAATTTTGCAAATCTTGTCACAGGGTCATATTCCACCATTTGTATCAGTCTGAAAATTGCCAAAACATCTACTGCATTCACCGGAAGTGCTGTCATTCTATTTTATTCTACTAATTTCTAAAAATAATTCAAGGCTTCGGCGTGGCGCTCCTCTTTAAATGTGTCAGATATTGGAATCAACCAAATTTAGGGGGCCATATTGAAAGGCAAAGTCACTTTTGTTATTGTGAATTCACATAATCCCTTAGCGAAAACAGCGTCAAAGGGACTAACTAAATGGACTCGAAATTTCGAAGCCGTGTTGGAACATTCAATATGTTGTACTAAACGCAGTAATTCACAACGAGTGAACAGCGGTAAAACGCAAGAAAAATCTAGATATAATGTCATTGCCTTTATGCATTGCTCAAAAGAACAGTGCCGCGTTGGCCAAGAAGCGTGCAGATGGAACTACTGAGGATCGCAAGAACTGAGCCGGAACGGAGCCCTCACATTTCAGAAACATATATATCAGCCATTGATTCGCGAAATTTTTTCTCAACTCTCTCGGCAACCCAAATAAGGTTGCTGCTTACTTAAAACTACTCACATGCTGGCTGGATTGTGGACCTGGGCCTCTGTCTTTGTTCGCGGCTGTAGCCATGAGCCTAAAAGCCATCACAGCGCGTTCAACGATAGCCGCCAAAGATGTAGTCCCTGTGAAAAGACAAGGTGCCGTTTTATGATTACAGGCACTTGTACTGCAGTAATGCAATCACACTGAATCGTAAGTTCGCGCGATTTCACGCGGTTTCCAAAGAAGAAAAGGCACTGCTGTCATTGCTTGCTTACCTGTTGATATAGGGTGCCTACTCAACTTCACAAGATCAATAGAACTGTTAACTCGGAAACCCACCTCCACCTGAAGCACCTACCTTGACCTTTCTTTCTACCATTTTCCAGCACTCACTGCGCGGAAGGGCGAGAGGAGTGGAGAAGTGAGGATGAGCAGAAAAAATATATCAAAGATTGAGAGACAGGAAAGGGATTACAGAAAGGAAACAGAAAAGGGAGGCGAAACAAGTGCCAGTCGTTGACCCATATGCACCCAAAAATACTAAACGAATATGTACCCGCTGGTGGCTTTGACAGACAACAGATGGGCTTTCACTTTGCGCGCTGTTTTTCGTTTAACATTTTTTTTATGTCTATTGCTTGGTACTTGTATTTTTATTAGGAATTTTGTAAATTTTGTCAATTGTTTTCTTTTTTTGTCTTTAATTTTGTCTGTTTAAACCTTGCACTTCTTTTTTTTTCCTGGGTGTCTGCTGTGTAATGGTCTTCTGGCTCCCGTGTTAAGCTTATACGTTTATTTTAGCCCAAGAGATCACCCGCTTGTTATGGAAAAATAAAGATGCATTTATTGTGTTCTTTTGAAGAGACAGGAAAACAATTTTTGAGAGCTACTTTTGGCAGCATGCAAGCACGTGGTTTCAATCCTCTTCCCAGAGAGAAATTAAGTCTGAGCAGTGCAGAAAATAGGCGAATCGCAAATTTTACCGGTAGAATACCCCCTTCGATATAGGGTTCTAAGCTGCATTAGGAGGAAGACTTTGACTTAGTAGCCTAGCCAGCACAGCGAATAAGAGGTTAAGTAAAAGGCTTATACCGACTCTCTCCTGGTCTCCTTTCCTGGTGTGCCTTTCCTCGCCTCGTCCACCTGTCCGTGACATCATACTAAAACGTTACCATACAAAATATTTCGCATTAAGAGCTTTCACTGCAAGACAACATCGCGATGAAACGCAAATAGTTAATTTTGTGACGTGACTTTCTCTGAAATGTGACGAATGAGTTGGATTTGATACTGTGCAGGAAGAAAGCCACAAAGCTGGAAAATCAGCAGTTTACATGCAACCGGGCTACCGGAAAATTTCTATTCGACGATAAAAAAGTAAGGAAAAGCACCTGTGAAAATTTATGTTCATTACATTTCAACATAGTGAAGGATCAGAAACGCGTTCAGATAACTTTCAGTGGAGGACTACAGACCATGGGGAAATTGACTGTGCAAAAGACAACCATTGAAACACTATAATTCGGCAATAGATGCAAGTAGACATTTGCGGGACAGTTGGTTTGACAGAACAGAATAGAATAACGCGGACGCAAGACGACGAAGGTCTAAGCACTTCATTTGTTAGTCAGTGCCTCTGTCATTCACCTTTGTCTTCCTTTCTGGTATTGGTACTCCCAAAAAAAAAAACGAAGAAAGAATTGCATCAAGGTGGCGGGTTTCGTTGATCAGCAAGCGCTCTAACTGCCATATAAATCAAAACGCATCGCTGGAGCATAGTAAGAGACCAAGGACAATGCAGTTAGACTATTGCTAGCGCCAGTTATTTCTTTTATTGTTATTTTTTCGTTTCTGGCTAAAAGACTGCTCTACTGAACCCTGCTCTGGGCATACAGGGACAAATTCCACTTTCCCGCGTCTTTCAGATAGTACTTCCACGCACAAATCTCCTTTTACCACGGACGCCAACATCCATGCAGCACGTACATGCTTCTTGCTTGAGTAGTCTGAACGACAATTTCCCTAAGAAATAATAATTAAAGGGGACTTTTTTTTCAAATATCTGATCAGTGCTGTCCAGGCGGCTTAGATGTAATATTTTTTTTACTTCTGCTTATGTTGAAGGTAAGTGGGCTTCTTGGTCTGGGGAGTACAGCCCCGAATTGCTCCTCAACTATCTGGCGTGAACACAATCCTGTAAGTACCCACATTCAACAGCACATGGCGATGATATTTCTGGTGGCCTTCATTGACTCATGTCGTACTTAAAGTGAGACTTGAGAGCTCCCACCCTTCCCTGATTTCCTGCTTTGCAAACCACAATACTTCACATTTTAAATTACTGGACGAGCAACTGAACTAGTTTCAGCACGCTACTACGGCAGCTGGTGAAGCCTGGGTACGCATTCTTCGGAATGAAGTGGTCACTTCTCGCGAGCACTGAATCGCACCATCCTCAACTGCCTCTCATATAGCTGCCCAAAACCAAAAATTCAACTTTAGTCGGTGATATGTCTCCCCTTTCACTTACGTACTCAGACTTAAAGATGAACGAATAGAGCGGCTCGTCAAGCTCAGAGCAGACAAGGCGACATCCACAACCCGCAGCGGGTTTGCCCTTCCGAGAGGCCAGCGGCTTCCTGCGAAAGCGAAGGCATACTCACTTGCATGACGAAGCACAGACAAGTTTACGAATAGCACAATTCATCCACGTTTAAACATTGTAGGCGAATTGCGTAGCGGCAACTGGTGGTTTTTTTTCCAAATTTTCCACAGGATACCTTTGCCACGCGCCTTCCCTTTTGGTTTGCTTTCCCGCGATGCACCCTCCCACGACCGGTCTCGAAGGGCAGGGTGGGGGGGGGGGGTGGGGGGGGGGGGGCGCGCACCGTCATTCTCCCTAGTTACTAGAGTGGGCGCCTGCGTCGCAGCGACATGAGCGCCATGACGACATAACTGTTAAACGAGCGCGGGAGAGCACTCTCTCTCCGGACGGATACCTCGTCGCATACGTTCCGCTCTTCGTCAGCAGGGGAAGCCTCGTGGGAGAGAACGGTCCCTCACATCTCGTCCCGTCCGGCTGTGAAGTGTCTCCCCAGCGAACAATCGCTCGTAACAGTGATGGTGAGTCGGACGACCTCCGTTCCTTAACGCAATTTGCGGCTAGCTGGCATTGTTGTTGTAGCAACAAATGGCTTCTTTGTGCCAGCCAGTGTCGCTTCTTTGTTTCCATCGCAGCAAGGCCCGCAGTGGTCTGCGTAAGCTCGATAGCGTACGCGATCACGGGGTGGGGTCCGGGCGGTTTTAAACGGTGTCAGCCGCCACTAAACGGGGAGACCGTACTTATACTCCTATTAAAACCCCACACTCTAGCCCGAACAACCCGCTCCCCACGGCTTTTCTTCTTGCCTTGCTTGTGTAGTCTCTGCCTGATGAAAATCGGTCGACGCCATTGGATGGAGGGCCTTCTTTGAGAGGCATTCTCCGCGGCATTCTTAAAATGTAATGGACTGCAGTGCTAGCGCTGAAAAATGCTGAGAGTCAGTGAAGCGCCGTCTGCATTTTTGAATAGCCTAAAACCTGTTCGTGGCGTTAAAATGTGTAAAACGAGGAGTATGAAAAAAAAGGAAGGAGTGTCTGAGAGCATACTGGCTTTCTGCCTTGTGCGTGTGCTCACCATAAAAAGAAAGAGGCGCCAGCGACATGGGCACCAAGCCCTGGTTCTCGCGCAGACGAGGCGGCATCGAGTACATTGAACTCCCATGACGTCCCAGCGGTCAGAAGTTGTGGGTGTTATGGGCATGCCGGGGCTTGTCAAATCACACCGCAAGGATGGCGTGGCCGCAAAAAGGCTGCTGCTACCAGTGCCGACGCGACTGTCCTGCTCACAGTTCTTAATGTTACTTGCGTTTTTCAGGCGCCGCTGAAATCTCTCCCGTTTGCGGTAATTCCGGTACGCATTTTGGATGACTGTCGCCGCCCTCTCACGAACCTGTTGCGTCGCATTTTTTTCCGGCTGCGAACCACGTTAGAATGAAAAGTAGAAAAAAAAAGGTTGATTTGCTGCAGGCAAACAAGGCAACAGAGAGCACAGTATGATGCTGCGGACGCTGTTCATGTTAGAAAAATAAAGCAATCTATGAAGGCCACGAAATTGTACTTGCTGCTCATGCAGCAGGACTGGACAGCTCTAAGATGCCGGCCATCGGACGGCTCTAAGATGAGGAATAAACGGCAGCGTCCAATAAGACTGAACATAGGAGAGCGCCAGGGTCCAATATTTCAAGCAATACGATCGTTTCCTCCACTCTGTGCACGGCGGGGCAAGAATTTACACAAAAGCAATACTTTTTCGTAGTTCACAATATCAGGTGTGTCGCCCAAATTGTTTGGGAGCTTCCATAGTTGAATTTAAGAGCCTACAAAATGTCTCGTTATTGATAACGAGAAAGTTCTCGGAATCGTCAGGGTCCGTTCCGAGCAACTCATCCCGAAAAATTTTTTTTTTGCGCCATTAAGCTTAGCTTCCGTTCTTTACTGCAACGCGCATCGCTGCTCCCTTTTACTTCGGCTTGCCCATCTGGGACCATTAGCTGACACATCCCAGCGCTCCCGTAGACGAAGTGGCGTAAACCAGCGTCGCCGTTGTCCTAACGTGACCAGGTACTCTCTCCGTTGGGTGTGCGTAATCCTTACACTCAAATGGTAGTTCAGGTTCATTTCATTCATTACGTAATAAAATTATTTGGTTAACTACAACCAAAAACACTCCTGAAGCAGAACAGCTCTACTCCAATTTTATCCTCGGACAACACGGCAGTTTTCTTTTCGTCTCCGTGTTTGTTTTTTGCCAGTCGCATTTAGCTTTGCTGGGACGACCTGTAGTACATGTCTAGTAGTAGTAGTAGTTGTAGTAGTAGTAGTTGTAGTAGTAGTAGTTGTAGTAGTTGTAGTAGCAGTAGTAGTAGTATTTTTATTTGGCCATATAATACAATATGACCTCGAGGTGAGGCAAGACGAGGAAGACGAGGCAAACCTCCTGACGCCTACACCCCGAATAATACACCGAACAGTGGCCGCATGGCAAAAAAAGACACTTTAAAAACAAGCTACAAAAGTTATCCGATAGAAATAGCAAACACTGAAAAAACGATGCAACGATAATAAACAGCAATTGGCACAAAACACGATATCCACACTCGTCAGTAAAGGAAGCAACGCAAAAGACAAAATATACAAACTTATCTGAATTTATTCAGGAGAAAAAAATCTTCAGTTTTTTCTTAAAACCAGATACACTAAGACTTTCTACGGCGATTTTTATTAGAGCCTGATAAGCATTATACAATGTTACAATTTGGTTATCTATAGTTTGTTTTTCATAATTTGTTCTAGGTATTTCAGTGGATAAGGCGACCGTACGTAAACCGCACGTAACATTTGTTGAATTACAGGTATTTTGGAAAGACCTGAAATTATGCTTTACTTTATAAAAAAATGTTAACAACCAAACTCAAACTGTAGGAATGAAAGAAATTGCGAACATGAAATGTTTCGAAAAGATTATTTTCGACAACTGGGCTTGAACATAATGAGCGTAAAGCTCTTTTCTGAAGAGAAAACAATTTATACGAATCGGTTTTGTTGCATGTTCCCCATACCAGGTTGCAGTATACAAGATGGGAATGAACAAGGGCAAAGTATAATTGTCTTCTAACCTGTGGTAGAAGTAGATGCCTAATACGATAGATAACACAAATAGACCTGGCCATTTTTAGTCTAATGCAGTTTACATGATCTGTCACACAATATCACTGCGAAAATACACACTTAGAAAGCGGCAACTCTAAACTTGCTCGATGTTTAAGTCATTAAAAACTAGTTTGAAGCGATGATCTAAAGGTTTGTTTTTAGGATGAAAGAGAAAAAACTTTGTTTTGCTGACGTTTAACTGAAGTTGAATAACGGAGAGCCAAACCGCTAACTCGTTAAGCCAGGCATTAGATTGCCGTTCAAGTAGTTGAAGATTAAAGCCAGAAAAAAATACATTAGTATCATCGGCATATATAATATCATTACAAGTTAATGAAATGTTCACAATGTCATTAATGTATAAAATAAATAAGAGTTGTCCTAAAATTTAATCCTGAGGGACACCATTTATCGTACCAAAAGTAGATTTTGCATCATCAATCTGAGTGTACTGGATACGTGCAGTTAGATAACTCTCCAAAAGTGCATTTGCAACTCCACGGATCTCATAAGTCTCTAATTTATGAAGTAGTATTGAATGCTTCACTGAATTGAAGGCTTTGCATAAATCAATAAAAATTCCTACAGAAAAAAGCCTATTTTCAAAATTGTTAATTATAGAGTTTTTATTATCTAACAGAGCTGATTGAGTTGATTTAACGGCCTGAAAACCATACAGTTGGGGCCAGATTAGAAGCGTCATGTGTTTTGTTGTTGTTTTTTTATTCTGCGGTTACGAGCCGTGGCTACCGCAGTTTTCTGTCGGCTGTTTATCCGATCAACCGCTAATGGGAACTGCACGAAGCACTCTCGTCTGGGACATGCCACATGGGAGAAAAACGTCCACTAGGTCAGTCAGAAAATGAACGCGCGAGTGACCACTGATAATCAGAGACGGTTGTTTCGATGGATCGTTGCAGTAGAATCCGCGTGGAGCAAGACGTGACGCCGATGAGGCGCCCCGTGGCCGGACTCGCCCATCTACTACGAAGGCGTAGCCAATCCAAACGATCCGCGGGCGTCACGGCGGTGGCTGCGCCCGCCAATTAAACCCCTCGGCAGCGGTCCACACTCCACGAAACTACGACGGAGGCGGTCGAACACGCTCACGTCGTCGAGTGGGCGGTTGGTCTCGTCTTGGCCTCCAGCCATGTACACTTCGTATCCTGCGCGTGGTGGCGAGCGTTTTCGTTCACGCTCCCAACCTTGAATATAAGCCGCTCACGACGATGAATAAGAAGAACAATAAGAATACACAGGAAGAAAAATAAAGTTGAGTATACCTAAGAAGCTGCCCTAACGCCGAGTATCTGAGTAAGCGATGCCTTCGACAGCTGTTATGAATGAAACAGTGTTGCTCTCGATGACTTTAACGACGTTGCGCTCAGTTTGCTGTACGACGAGAAAGCGCGCCACAGAAGACGATGTTCATTAGCTTCTTTGGAGCGGTTCCACCCGATAATTGAAAGCCGTGGGAAGAATCCAAAACTACAGTCAGTAACAGCAAGTATTCACTAAAATTAGCGGTCCGGTGTTGCTTCTTTCGCGGAGTTGGTGCGAGGTGATTTAACCTTGGAGGCCTTAATTCCCCGGTACAATAGCTCACGTGAAGTTGCAGTGTTTGCTATCAGATATTAGGCTTAGTTCATCTCTTTTTAATTATGACGCCGCGTCCATAAGGCGTCGTGCTGGCGCACCTCTTTCCAAAGAACACAAATGAGTAGGGGTGTGCGACTATTCGAGAATTTCGAAAATCCAGTAGAATATATTCTCCGATTCGTATGTTTACACGGATCATACAGTGCATTTTAAAAATTATTCGAAACAAATCGAATATGTTCTGAACTCTTTGAATAATTTTCGAATAATGGCAGGAGGTTAAAAGGCCCACCGTGTACGTGTTCGACGAAATAGACTGCACTGATTCCGAGGACCATCCTTCCGCGAAAACTATGACGGAGAGCCAGGACGCGGTCCATTTGTCTTGTGGCATTCATAATTCTTGTATATGGCCTCTAAAACTCAGGCAAATTCAGTAAAACCCTGTCGTGAAACTCGATCTTGGAGGCTGCGGCTCATAAGTAAGCTGGTTGCAGTTTCATTTCTTGAGGTGCAGCTCTAGTGCCGCCGGGCGACCACCGGCTTTCAAATGGGTACAAGGCTTCCCGCGGCCTGGTTCGCAGCTTTTCTGGGGTGAAAGGCTTAAGTGTATCTGACCAAACCAAGCATATGGCTGTTTTCCTATTTATAACGGAATGGCCTTAGAGTTACTATTGCAGTGACTTTGTGTTGCGACCAATTAGTGTAGATGAGTTTTGCGTCTTTTAGGAGCTACAGATGCAACTTCGCAGCTTTTAAACTAATGGCACTGTATACAGCAGCAGTCCAACAAGTGCCGCTCTAATGTTTCGAACGATTGCTCGTTCTGTACGAATATTTGCACAAGCAGCGAATATTAGCACTAATATTCCATTCGCATTCGATTCGGTTTTTAGCTAAAATATTCGTATTCGATTCGCCAGCGAAGCTACGCTATTCGTATTCGACTCGTGTTGGACAGAAATACTATTCACACATCCCGACGAAATGTAGTCGATGAAAATTATTTATGCCCCGGCTTTTCTCATTCGATATCAGTGCGCTGTCCGCTTCTCATTCGATATCAGTGCGCTGTCCGCTTGCGTTGCATCTTGTAAAGCGTGCAGCACCTTATTTTATAAAGGAGATTAATGCGGCTAAGTGTAACAGGGTAGCGACCTTCAGTCTTTTTCTCGTCTTGCGTAATTTTCACTTCACATTTAGGCATCTGGTAATATAAACTGATTAGGTTGCATCTTCATGCCTGCTTATGGAAAGCGTGACGAAAAAGCGGTTTTTAATATTCTCGCATTAAAAACGAGACTACAGCCCACACCAAACCGGGCCAAAAATGCCAATCTTGATCGCTTCCTCTCCGGCTGCATTTTGTTCGTTGCAGAGTATCCTCGAGATGGGTGTGATGGGGATACAAGTACCTACAGGTGAGCTATAAGCGAACGTTGTAAGAAATACCGGACAGAGCAGGCTACCAAATCACGAGCGGTTCCTTCGAATCAACCGCTCCAGCACTTTTAATCAGGTCATGCGACAATTTTGACCGGACTATAAGACAGGCTTAATCTGCAGCACTCTGGTGCCGGAATGTGCTCATCAGCGGCTGCCCACTCAGCTGTATTTGCCACGCGAGCAGAGTGCCTGAGCGATGGCATGTCAGGCCGTCGCTCCGACGTGGACGAGGCCAGGCAGGGCAGGTCGATGTGCGTGGTGCACTCGACCTCGTGCTTGAGCTCCACGACGCCCCCACTGGCCACAGGTCGCGCTGTACGGACACGGCTGGGAAAAAGGCACTGTTCTCCGTCAACGCTGGTAGCTCGGCGCAGCTACAAAACACGGGGGGTCTGCCTTCACTGAGCGCGGAGGAGCGCCTGTCTGCCACCGATTCTCTACTGCGGTTCCCATAGCGGCGAAAAAAAACGAAATGTCCTGTATTCCCTAAGTTTTCTTTGAAATGAGGCTTAAAGGTCTTAAGTGTGGTCCCATTTTCTACAAGCGTGGGGCTTTTTTGCGCTGAATTTTAAGCCTTTTAATTTTATTTGACGAGTCACGCCACCCCCCCCCTCTACACATACACACGCACGCACGTACGCATTGAAAAATAAATATAGAGTGAAAAATTAGCCGTAAGACCTCTCTATGGCGTGCAGTGGGTACTTACGATTCACTGCTGGGGTTGAAGACGTAGACTGCGCCGTGGAGGTCGGCCCCGTCGGAACCGCAGGAGATGCCGCCCATCTTGTCGATGCGCGTGTCGATTGGGGCGGCAGCCATCCCCATGAGCGCCATCGGCATTGGGTGGGTGAGCAGCCGCTGGTCCGCACTGGACAGGTAACCTTCCGCGCTGCTGAACATCCTGGAAAAACATCGTCCGGCGATCTGACCACGCCGTGAAGGAAGCAGCCGACCGCTCCTCACGGACAAGAACTCTCTCTCGCACAAGAAGCACCACTGTACAGCGAAGAAACTCCTCGGTACTTCAGAGAGCTATCCCGTTGACACTTTACTATTCCGGGTTCGCTTAGTTGTTACCAACGCTTCAGAGCTCGTACTGTTTTTCAATAATCACATCAACTGAATCATTAGCTTATCGCGTCTCCTTTTTTATCTAAGAGTACTGATACATGAGTCGGATTCAGCAGACTTCTTTATCGTGTAGATGGCTGAGCCGCTTTCATGGTCTCAGCTTTTGCATATTTCTAATCGCGCAGAGAGCCAATTGTGGCTTCCGAAGACTGTGTATAATTAAGATGACAAACCCGCGTAGTGATTTTTTCGCTCTTTGGCCGACATAAACATTACCCAAGCAGCACAGGTATCCAGTCCAATATGGGAAAATGCTGGTTTCACTCTGGTCCATTGAAGGACCACCCTTAGCCAACATACATCTAACGTTGGACCAGTTAGTTGTGCTGCAGGGGTATGGTTAAGACCAGCATGTCATCTTTCTTTCTTTCTTTCTTTCTTTCTTTCTTTCTTTCTTTCTTTCGTCCTTTATTTCTATATTTCGTTCTTTCTTCAATTCCGTCTTTCTCTCTTCCTCTCTTTCGCTCTTTCTCTCCTTCTTTCTTCCTTCCTTCCTTTCTTTCTTCCTTCAATCCTTCCTTCCTTCCTCAATTCCTTCTTTCTTTCCTTCCTTCCTCAAATCCTTCTTTCCTTCCTTCCTTACTTCCTTTATTTATTTATTTACTTGAGACAATTTCAGAGAAATTGGTTCGGGAGGCATAGCAAAATGCCCGGAATGTGTCTGACTAGGCTATGTCGCCCTGACAGCGCAGGCAGCAAATGTTTTTTTTTTTTTTGCGGATGGCCACACATAATATTGTCACGTAGTGGTGACAGCAGTCGAAGCAGCGATGAAGACGGACGAAAAGGTCTTCTAAACTGTTTATTGGGCTGACTTGCACCCAAAATGGACTGAATCACTCGACAGCGGCGAAGCGACAAACGTGCTCGGCGGTCGTCGAACAGAATGCCCGCCGCTGTCGGCTGTGCTCAATTTAAAGCTGATAGCGAACTTTCGAGATAAAGCGTGCAAAGTTACTAGAACGTTCCAGAACAACGTAGAATCAGCTCTGCCTGGCTACGATCAATCGAAATAAATCTAGTCGCGTCTTGCGTCGCAAACAAAGCGATAAAGTGGTGTGGCGGCAGATTTGAAAAACGAACAAACACTGCAAATATTCACGGCATTACTCCCTTCTCAAAGAAGCATCGACCCGATGCATTAAAACAAATAATGCGACTTGCAAGAGACAAAAACGGATATTGCGAAATTAGAGCATGGAAACGCAGCTTCCTTTAGCGCTCATAATATGGCTTCAGACGGACTACATGGACAACTTCTGGTCGTACGCGGCGTCGCTGGGATGCAGTCATCGCGTCAGGGATGACTTAATAATCCAGTTCACCTAACCGAGGAAGAACCTTGTACGGGCCGAATTAGCGGCGCAAAAGCTTTTCACTCAATCCATGGCGGCGAATGGGCGTCCACACCCAGACTTGGTCTCCGGGATTGTATTCCGCGTTCCGTCTTCGTAGGTTGTAGCGTCTGGCGTCGGACCGCTGCTGATCTTTGATCCGTAATCGGGCAAGCCTTCGAGCTGCTGCTGCGCGTTGAACGAAGGCGGCAACGTCGACGTTCTCTTCTTCTGTAACGTTGGGCAGCATGGCGTCTAGCGTGGTCGTGGCCTCCCTGCCATGGACGAGCCTAAAAGGCGTCATCTGGGTGGTCTCCTGCACTGCGGTGTTGTAGGCGAAGACGACGTAAGGCAGGATGACATCCCAGGTTTTGTGTTCGGCATCGACATACATGGCGAGCATATCGGCGATGGTTTTGTTCAGGCGCTCGGTTAGTCCGTTGGTCTGCGCATGGTATGCAGTTGTCCTCCGGTGGCTGGTTTGGCTGTAACGCAGGATGGCTTGCGTTAGTTCCGCCGTGAATGCTGTTCCTCTGTCTGCGATGAGAACATCGCGGGAGCCGTGCAGAAGAAGAATACATTCCACGAAAAATTTGGCGACTTCTGCTGCTGTTCCGTTCGGTAGGGCTTTCGCCTCGGCGTAGCGGGCCAGGTAGTCGGTCGCTATGATGATCCACTTATTTCCAGATGTTGCTGTTGGAAAAAGGCCAAGTAAGTCCATGCCGATCTGCTGAAAGGGCCTTGAGGGAGGTTCAATGGGGTTCAGAAATCCTGCTGGTCGTGTGGGAAAGGTCTTTCGTAGCTGACAATCTCGGCAGGATTTCACGTAATGTGCCACATCGGCAGACAGTCGGGGCCAGTAATACTTGTATTGAATGCGGCGGAGGATGCGAGTAAACTCGAGATGTCCAGCTGTCCGCTCGTCATGTGAAGCCTGTAGAACTTCTTCGCGGAGACAAGCAGGTACAACAAGGGGGTAGGCTGTTTTGCTCGCTGCAAAGTTCTTCACGAGGACCTCATTCTGCACACAGAAGGAAGAGAGTCCTCGCTTGAATGAAGCGGCGGGTGAAGAAACCTTGTCTTCCAGGTACTCGATGAGGCGTTTTAGGTCGGGGTCCGAGCGTTGCTGCTGGGCAAAAGAGCTGAGGCTGATGGGTCCCAGGAAGGCGTGCTCATCGTGTTCCGGCGGCGGTGTATCTAGAGGGGCTCGTGAGAGGCAGTCGGCGTCAGAGTGCTTGCGTTCGGACTTGTAAACGATGGTGACGTCAAACTCCTGGAGACGCAGACTCCATCGAGCGAGTCGGCCAGAGGGGTCCTTCAAACTGGCGAGCCAGCACAGCACGTGGTGATCGCTGACCACCTTGAATGGTCGTCCGTACAGGTAGGGGTGGAATTTTGACGTGGCCCAGATGATGGCAAGGCACTCCTCAGTAGTCGAATAGTTAGCCTCGGCCTTGGAAAGGGAACGGCTAGCGTATGCGGTGACCTTCTCGAGCCCGTCGCTTTTTTGAACGAGAACGGCACCTAGGCCCACGCTGCTTGCGTCGGTATGAACTTCAGTATCGGCGTTTTCATCATAATGCGCGCGGATCGGTGGAGACTGTAAACGAAGCTGATGTTCCTTGAAGGCTTCTGCTTGCGGCGCTTCCCATTTAAACGGCACGTCTGTATTCGTCAGTTGGGTCAGGGGCTCGGCGATGCGCTAAAGGTTTTTCACAAATCGTCGGTAATATGTCCACAGTCCGAGAAATCAGCGCACTGCTTTCTTATCGGCCGGCAGTGGAAACTGTTCAATAGCAGCTGTTTTCTGTGGGTCTGGGCGTACTCCCCCCTTACTGACGATGTGGTCTAGAAACAGCAGCTCTTCGTAGGCAAAGTGGCACTTCTCTGCCTTCAAGGTTAGGCCAGACGACTTGATGGCGTCTAGTACTGTTCGAAGTCTTTTGAGGTGCTCTTCAAAGTTCGAGGTGAAGACAACGACGTCATCTAAATATACCAGACAAATTTGCCACTTCAGGTCTGCCAGCACTGTATCCATTACTCGCTCAAACGTCGCTGGTGCGGAACAGAGACCAAATGGCATCACCTTGAACTCAAACAGCCCATCCGGAGTTATGAATGCTGTCTTCTCGCGATCTCTTTCGTCGACCTCAATTTGCCAGTAGCCGCTCTTCAAGTCCATCGATGAGAAATATTTGGCGTTGCAGAGGCGGTCCAGTGTGTCGTCGATGCGAGGGAGGGGGTAGACGTCCTTCTTTGTTATGTTGTTCAAGCGGCGGTAATCCACGCAGAATCGAAGTGCGCCGTCTTTCTCACTAGAACAACCGGTGCCGGCCATGGGCTGTTTGAAGGCTGGATGACGTCGTCGCGAAGCATTTCTTCGACTTGGTCCCAGATCGCTTGTCGTTCTCGTGGTGACACTCGGTAGGGGCTTTGACGGAGAGGTCGGACGTGTTGTTCCGTTATAATGCGATGCTTGGCAATTGGCGTCTGTCGCACCTTCGGTGATGTCGAAAAACACTCACTGTAGATTTTGAAGCAGATTGCGGATCTGGTCTTGTCTGTTCCGGTGCAGGGCTGGGTCGATGTCGAAAGTGGGCAAGTTCTCTTGGTCAGGCGAATCTTCTGCGGAGGGGTCGGAGAGGGCATATGAGTCTCGTACGTCGGATATTTCGTCGAAGGAAGCAATCGTCGTTCCTCTGTTAATATGTCGGTATTCTTCGCTGAAGTTAGCAGTACTTCGGCCTGGCCATTGCGCAAATGTGCGATGCCTTTTGCGATGCTGATTCCTCCGTCTAGGAGCAACTGCATGTTGCCCTCGATGATGGCTTTAGCGTTAATGGCTTTCGTGGCGCCTACGGTCAGGATAACTCTTGATCGGGGTGGGACGCTCACTTCTTCCTCCAGGACACTCAGGGCAACGTGATTCTCCCCAGTTTTCATCGAAGCGGTGGCTTCGTCCGTCGAAAGCGTGATCAGCTTGGATCGCAGGTCGATGATCGCCTGATGCTCATTAAGGAAATCCGTGCCCAAGATCACTTCGCTGGAGCATTGCGGTAGCACAATAAAGGTCGCAGGATAGGTATGTCATTTGACAGTCACTCGCGCTGTGCGTAGTCCTGATGGCGTAATGAGGTGGCCCCCTGCGGTGCGAATTTGTGGGCCGTCCCAAGCCATTGTGACTTTTCTCAGATGCGCAGCGAATGTTCCATTTATCGCCGAGTAATCGGCTCCTGTGTCGACTAGAGCGGTAACTTTCCGGCCGTTGATAGTCACTTCTAAGTCGGAGGTCCTGGCACTTGCATTGCATGTCGCTCTCGGCGTCGGGTCATGGCTTCGTCGCATACGCGAGTCGCGGGTGGGGCGTGTGGTTGAAGCTTTTCTGGGTGGCGTCGTCGTTTTGAAGGCAGTTTTCCGTTGTGGTCAGGGTTGTCATTTTTTGCGGCGTCGGTGCAGCGAGGGTACGTTATTCATGCGGCGTCGAGGGTGCAGCGTCTTCATGGGGCGTGATCGGTGGAGGATCTTCGGCGTTTCGCTCGTGAGACCTCACCTCGAGCGGTTGCTGCCTTTAGTTTCCCCAACGGGGGCTGGGAGACCTTCCTTGTACCGCGGCTGCGTAGCTGCGGCGTGGCGACGCAAAGTGCGAGGTTGACGGCGACGGTGAGCGCGAAAAGCGGTTCGGCGTGTACTGTTCTCGACGCAGGTACTCGTCGATTTCCTGCGGACGTTGTCCAATGCGTGGTCGTGGGGCGTTAACGGCAAATCCCCGAAGACCAATACGTCGGTACGGGCAGTGACGAAGTATATGGCCGGCCTCACCGCAATGGAAGCACAACGGCAGGTTGTCGGCAGTCCTCCAGGCGTCGCATTTGCTGGGGCTTGAGCGTCGGTCATAGGCTAGGCGGGCGGGGGCTGGTAGGCGGCGTTGTGGAACAAGTGGCTCATCTCTGGGAGGACGTGGGTGTTGTCGTTGGGGCTGAGCAGTCCTTACTGCAGCGGCGTAGGTTATGGCCTGGGGTTCTGTGGCCGTCGGGGTGCCAAGTGCCTGTTGCACTTCTTCCCGTACCACATCCATTAGAGTCCCTGCTTGTGGCTGTGGGGAGGATGGCAGTAATCGGCGTAGCCCCTCTCGGACGATTTCGCGGATAACTTCCCGCAAGCTGTCGCTGGTGGTGGCCGGCGTGCCCGAACGGATTGCACAGGCAGAGGAAGGGCGATTGTAGTGCCGAGCTCGCACGTCGAGGGTCTTCTCAATCGTGCAGGCTTCTTGCATGAATTCCTTGACTGCTTTTGGCGGCTGGCGGACGAGGCTGCCAAAGAGTTGTTCTTTTACGCCCCGCATTAAAAACTGAACTCTCTTTTCCTCGGTCACCTCGGGATCGGCTCGGCGAAATAGGCGCTTCATCAGTGTAAACATTCTATGTATTCAACTAGAACAAGTTTGAAATGGTTGTTACCTAGGACGCGCACAAATTATGGCTGTCAAATGTTGCGCTTCACTCTCCCACATTTATTAAATGATGAATCAGAGTTGACGAACAACTGATTGATAACTGTACTACCTCATGCCCTAAATGTTCGAATGTTAATCCATGATCTTCTCTGTATCAACTTGGTTTCTTTCTTTCTTTGTTGTTTATGTGTGTCACTACCAAACTGCCTCTGTAGGGTGCGTCGGCCTCGTCAAGCCTCATCACTGGCTTTTTGCCGGCGCACCCAACATCCTGATGATGTTGAATAAAGTATTGATTGATTGATTGATTGATTGATTAATTGATTTATTGATTGATCTCCTCGACGTAACCGCGGACGGGCTCATTCGGAAGCTGGATCCTGGACTCGAGGAGTCTTTCGGCTCTTTCTTTCCTCACGACACTGGCGAATACCTTCAATAGTTCTCTCTTGAATAGCTGCCATGTCGTAAGGGACGACTCATAGTTTTCGTACCACGTGCGTGCGGAGCCATCCAATGAGAAAAACACGGGTCCAAATTTTCACTGCATCATCCCACTTGTTGAATGACACCACGCGCTCAAATTGGTCCAACCATTCTTCAGTGTCTTCGCCTAGGGATCCATTGAAAGTTGGCGGCACCCGCGGCTGCTGCAGTATGATCGGTGTCGACATCTTCGGCGAGGTTGCGGTGCTCGTAGCAGCGTCTTTTCGCTGTCTGGTGTGGTCCGGCAGTTTCCCGAACTCAGGCTCCACTTTCTGGAGACGTCGGCTGCCTCGCTAAACTGCTGGCTCGTCCTCAGGGGCGAAGCGCTGAGGGCTGGCTTCACGACTTGAAGGGGGCGACCGGAACATGGAAGGCCACCCAGCACCTCCGCCAGATGCCTTAAGGAACAGACTGGTGGCTGGTTTGCGTGACGAGGAAACGCAACGGACTCTTTTTGCACAGGCTGACTTGACGTTCGAGCTGGCGTGCAAAACAGCGCTAGAAAAAGAGCTAGCTGCACAACAGGCGAAGCAAATGCATGAGTTTGACACAAAACCGTGCAGCGCCAACGTCATTCAGGACAAAACGCTACAGTGATAAGGAAAACAAATCTAGGGCTTTTGCATGGTCAAAAGATAAGCGAGAGGAAGAGCAATGAAGCGCTTGCAGGCATTGCGGATAGCGTCATGCGGCAGAAAAATGTTGGTATCGGAACCAGAGCCGCAGAAACTGTAACAAAAATGGGCATTCACAAACCGTCTGCGAAAGAGGAGCCAAAGATAAAGCTGTCAGATATGTAGACACAACGGACGACGAATCCGAAGACTTGAGTTCTCAAACTGTGTTCTACTCGGGCAAAAACTCAAGGAGCTACAGCGGCGACCTGAACATTGAAGGAAAGACTGTTTCGGTGATAATTGAACCCGGTGCAGCGGTCATGATAGTACCAGACCAGTTGTATAAGCAGTATTTCCCGCATGTCAAATGTGTGCAATCAGAGGTGTCGTTGCGCACTTACACCGGAGAAAAGCTGAAGGTCCTTGGAAAACCAAACGTCTTAGTCAAACAGGAAGGAAGCGGGATCTGTTTGCCCGTAGTGGTAGTGCAGGGAAACGGAACGCCAATGCCCGCTCTTATGGGAAGAGACTGGCTGTAAAAACTGCAGATAAACTGGAAGGCAGTTAGCAGTCTGTCTACGGATAAGCTTCTGGAGCAGAGTGTAGAAGCTTTACAGAACTATCACGAGGTTCTCACGACCACCCAGTGTGTCGTCAAAAACTTCGAAGCTCACATCTTTCTAAAGGAAGGGGCTCAACCAGTGTTCTCGAAAGCACGACCAAAACCGTTTGCCATCAATGAGGAAGTATCAAAGGAGTTGGAAAGGCTCGAGCAAGCCGGGATATTAAAAAGGTTCACGAGAAGTGACTCGGCAACGCCTCTGGTGGTGGTAACGAAGAAAGGCGGCGCAGGAATAAGGTTATGCGGCGACTACAAGGTCGCGGTTAATCTTGTTCTAAAAACAGATCATTACCCTTTGCCATTGCCGGAAAATTTGTATTCCATGCTCGCGGGAGGTAAAGTCTTTCGCGTCCTAGATCTATCACAAGCTTATCAACAAGTGCCGCTTGCTGAGTAAAGCAAAGCGCTGTTAACGGTGAACACTCATCTCGAATTATTTCTGTTTCAGCGCAGTACCCGGGTTCGAACCCGACCGCGGCGGCTGCGTTTTTATGGAGGAAAAACGCTAAGCCGCCCGTGTGCTGTGCGATGTCAGTGCACGTTATAGATCCCCAGGTGGTCGAAATTATTCCGGAGCCCTCCACTGCGGCACCTCTTTCTTCCTTCACTCCCTACTCTATCCCTTCCCTTACGGCGCGGTTCCGGTGCCCGCCGATATATGAGACAGATACTGCGCCATTTCCTTTCCACAAAATCCAATTATTAATTTTCAGCGCCCTCCGTTAGGCATCTCTACCGCACCCGCTATCTTTCAGTAGTTAATGGACGAAGTCTTAAATTATTCCAAAAGTGGGTGGTTATATCGACGATGTCATCGTCTTAGGCGATAACATAGACGACTGCCAAGAAATCATGTAAAAGGCACTTAATCGACTTTCAAGGCATCATATCACCGTAAAAAAACAGAAGTGTGAATTTTTCAAGCATTCCGTCGTTTATCTTGGACACAAAGTGACAACAAATGGCATTTTCGCAAGCGCAACAAAAATAAAAGCAATCACGGAAGCACCTCAGTCAAGCAACGCCGTAAGGGAAGGGATAAAGGAGGGAGTGAAAGAAGAAAGGAAGAACGAGGGGTCGTAGTGGAGGGCTCCGGAAAAATTTCGACCAACCGGGGATCTTCAATGTGCACTGACGTCGCACAGCGCACGGGCGCCTTAGCGTTTTGTCTCCATAAAAACGCAGCCGACCGCCCGTGTGCTGTCCGATGTATTCCCGAGACTGGATTTCGAACCCGCGGAGGTGCGAGCAGATAAACTTCGCTGGCTCCTGCATGAAAGCATTATGCTATGGCGGCAGCCCATCACGCCTCGTGTTAAAGTGCAGCACACTCTCGCGGTGTGCATTGCACATCGTCGCCTTCATCTACTTCCATCTCTACGCCAATCACAAAAGCAAACGAAACGGGCTCTCAATAGCGCGTTGGTGAAAACGTGCAAAATACTGCTTTCGCACAGAATTTCTTGATTAGCAATGCTACAGCGCCAGCAAGATTTTGAAATTTTTTCAGAGGTTCATAATTTAGGAAATGAATATTGTATTTGTTAGCCACTCCAGATAGCGTGTATTGTGATATCAAAACATAGGGGTAGTCACATTTCTAGACGACTACTCAGTAGATCTCTCATAGCACGCGCTGATTCCCAGGTATTCCCGTTTAGACATTCAGCTCGATCCTCGCAATGGCCATGTCAAGCGGTGACGATCGGCACAGAACTTTCCCCGACATGACAGGACGTTTTGTAAACCGCTTAGTCTGCCAACGCCATAGAGCGAGTGAGGTTGTTATCGCTTTAACTTTTGGCTACCGGATTGGAAGAAACACCCAACGCTACTTTTGCGTGACACCAAGCAGAAGTTCGCATTCACTATCACCGCCTCGTTTGTGTAAGATTACTAAAAATCAGTTCTACCTTTGGGAGCGAAGACCTCGCAACACGTATGGGTTGGGAGAATTCTACGAAATGGTGTAGTCAAGAAATGCTACCACCTCTGTCCCCGTTATAAAAATTCAGTATAATACCAGGGTCTACCTATTATAATAATTATGTATTTACTTAGAGGTTGTTGTGGCCCTTTATCTCCTCACTCTGTGTCCACCTTGTTGCAGAAACTGGTGCAAGAACACGTTTCGTGAAATAGTCGTACTTCATTTCAAAACACCTCATAAGCTTAATTTTACGCAACTCGTATTTATTTAAAAAAGGAGTAGTCAAGATGTTTTAACATAACTGCGTGTGCATTTGCAGTTATGTAACCACCTGACTTCGCTGTGAGCTTCTATTCGTCCGTCGCAGTTTGCCTTGTCGGGCTTTTGTTTCTTGATAGGTATTCACGATCACGCTTACCGCACATGTCGATGAATATGGCGGTATCTGCTTACTGGACAATGCATAGTACGTTATCCTCAGCCCCCGCGGTAATTAATCATGAAAGTTAGCAGACTTAGTAGCTTTACGGAGGAAATGTAACATGGATGAGGGACCAGTTGATGGAGAGCTAGCAAATAGCAACAATAGCTCGCAGCATCGAAATGGTTTTTGCTGTGTGCAGCACACTGCGATGGATCTTAAAGAGGATTGCTTTTCTTGCTCCCTAGACTTATTCATTACTGCCGTTCGACTGAAAAAAATACGTGCCTTCTTTTTATCCGAAAGGCTAAGCTGATAGTAGGCCCGCCAGGACTAAGGACCACTCGCAGAGTTGTGAAGCCACACTTAGCTCCGCTGTTTAGTAATGCAGTGGCTGGATTGCAACAATGAAAACGGAACAAGAAAAGAAGACAGAAGGACAGATTTGTAAAAAAAGGATAAAATGAAAGGAGACAAGAAATGAAATACAGCAACAGAACGAAAAGTTGGAAGGAGAATGAAGCTCCGCCTGAAGAGCACGACGCCATAACATAGCGGGTTAATACCCATATATGCAGAATGTCATTCTATACTTTACATCCCCAGATCCCTGTGGGTCCTGAAAGCCCTCCTGACGCAGTGGCGCAGCGATGGGCCTTGTGCTGCTTGGGTTGCTCTTCCCGGGCGACCAATCGGTAATTTAACTGCCACCTGCCACGGTGGCCAGGTTGCTCTCTATCCGATGGGCAGGTTGTGATGACGCCCCACGGTTGAGTGTCCTAGGTAGACCACCTGTCTCAGGTTTCTATGTAGGCACCACCTGCCAGAGTCATGCTCGTATTTTTTTGCTTACAACGCCGACCGCGCTGATGTCGGATTTTCTAGGTAGCGGGGCATTTAATACGGTCGCGTTTGAGGTATAAAGCGAGGACAGATAGAAGGTAGGAGAAGGAAGGAATGAAGTTGGAAAGAAGGACGGAAGTAAGCAAGGAAGGTAGGAAAGAAGGAAGATAGCCTGGAAGGTCATGGAAGGAAGGACAATGAAGATGGAAAGGAAGGAAAGAAAACAAAACACACTCTGTGTATCGGCGCAGCACAGCCGAGGTTTTTGTAGACAGAAAGCTTGATGTAACAAGAGCAGTCAGTATTGCCGCTGCGTCTACTAGGCTTCCACTAAACGTAAAATAATCCAACGTGGCTTACGACACACCACGAGAATCATTTGCGCCAGTACAACGAGAGGCTGGTTCCAGGAGTAGTCGCCACCCGCAAGTAAAACTTCCTCCAACAAAAGAAATGAAACGAATAGACGCTCATGTAATCATCTGCACTTGAATAAACGCAGTCAAGTTCTTTTAAGTTCTTTCGTTCCCGGCTGAAAAAATTCTTATTAGCCGCAGACGGTTCTAAATAACCATATAGTAAGCAAACAATACATTGAAGACGCAGCTCCACCGGTCGCAATTTTAGTTGCTTCATTCATTCTTCTATCGGTTAATTAAAACATGTGCCCGTGAGGAAGATTTGGATAGAGTGCTCTGTTTCTCTATTTTTTTTTGCATTGCGAATTTGAACAGCCGCACACTGCAAGCTTCTATGGGGAAAGTTTTGATGACGAACAGGGATTAGGCGGAATGTGTACTCCTTTATTATCAAGTAAGGAAACTTACATGTTACCAGACGTACTTTTTTAGTCCTGGAAATTTAAGAATGACAAAAAATGCATCCAATTACCGCGTTTGTTAATTCACACACTTTTTTTTTAAAAACCAATTTCTCTTCGAACCCGACCGCGGCGGCTGCGTTTTTATGGAGGCAAAACGCTAAGACGACGGTGTGCTGTGCGATGTCAGTGCACGTTAAAGATCCCCAGGTGGTCGAAATTATTCCGGAGCCCTCCACTCCGGCACCTCTCCTCCTTTCTTCTTTCACTTCCTCTTTTATCCCTTCCCTTACAGCGCGGTTCAGCTGTCCAACGATATATGAAACAGATACTCCGCCATTTACTTTCCAAATCTTTTCTCTATTCTCATGCACTACACCGTAGAGAATGCTATGTAGAAAAAAAGCGGGCTTTTTACTCAAGAGCAGAATTTTTAAAATTATGTAAAATGTTAGGTGAAACACACTGCATACTTTTCTCTAGAGGAATACTGTCCAACTGCGCTTCATGATCTGAGAGACCCTGCCAAATGCGCTCCACCCTTTCCTTTTTCTAGTTATTCCCCCTCACGACTTCAATCTGTGGTCACTACCTGCCCTAAGTAGACGCATTCTCTTAACACTGCCAGCACTTCTCTATCAGTTGTACACTGCAGTTCCCTTTGGAGACTGTTGAACATTACTTTGATTTTCTGGATAATAATTTTCAACCCACTGCTCTGCTCTGCCTGTCTAACTCTTTGATCATGATTTGCTGTTCACCTCCTGAGTGACTAACAAGGAAATGTCATCAGCGAATCGCAGATTACTGAGGCACTCTACATTAACTCTGCTCACACAACTTTTTCCAATTCAGGCCTCGGAATACTTCCTATAAACAGGCGGCGAATACCATTAGCGAGATTGTGTCTTCTCTTCTGACGCATTTCTTTGTTGGAATTTTATTGCTGACTTTACGGAGGACAGTGGTAGCTGTTGGCTTCCTTTATATATATATATATATATATATATATATATATATATATATATATATATTAAGGAAGCCAGCAGTCAACGAAACCAAGGTGCATAGGGGAGTGTTTCTATATTTTTTTTAAGTATCTAGTGCCAATCAATTAGTTTTTAAGGAAAATTACTTATCAAGCAGCAGAATTACTTATCAAGCAGCCATAGGTAGCATAAGAGGGCTCTCGCACAGTTTCCGCCTTCGCCGTTAGATGACGTTCTACGTCACACTTGCGGAATTACAGGACGTGCTACGTCCACCGCTATGGACGAAGGTGGCGCTGGTGAACACTCTCAAGGTTCGCTTACACGCTAAACATAAATACCCACGAAAAGCAGCAGATTGGACAGCCGTCGCCGTAGCTCAGTTGGTAAGAGCACCGGACGCGATATTCGGAGGTCGTGGGTTCGGATCCCACCGGCGGCATGATTGTTTTTTTCTGCTGCTTGATTAGTAATCTTCTTTAAAAACTAAATGATTGGCACTAGATATTTAAAAAAAATAGAAGCATTCCCCTATGCACCTTCGTTTCGGTGACTGTTGGCTTCCTTAATATGTTTGTCAAACGAGCCCCACACTTCAGTTGCCTTCTCTGCTAATAGCTTAACGGGGGTCTCGGTTCTGGCAGTCTTGATGCCATAGGTAGCATAAGAGGGCTCTCGCACAGTTTCCGCCTTCGCCGTTAGATGACGTTCTGCGTCACACTTTCAGAATTACAGGACGTGCCACGTCCACCGCTATGGACGAGGGTGGCGCTGGTGAACACTCTCAAGGTTCGCTTACACGCTAAACATAAATACCCACGAAAAGCAGCAGATTGGACAGCCGTCGCCGTAGCTCAGTTGGTAAGAGCACCGGACGCGATATTCGGAGGTCGTGGGTTCGGATCCCACCGGCGGCATGGTTGTTTTTTCTGCTGCTTGATAAGTAATTTCCTTTAAAAACTAATTGATTGGCACTAGATATTTAAAAAAAATAGAAACATTCCCCTATGCACCTTCGTTTCGGTGACTGTTGGCTTCCTTAATATGTCAAACGAGCCCCTCACTTCATTTGCCTTGTCTGCGATATATATATATATATTGTGAGGCAGAAGAACGCACCAGCAAATTCACCTTTTTACTTCAGGTAGGCCGAAGCAGCAGCTACCGACTAGTCACAGCTTAGCAACACTTCGTCTTTTTCGCACGACCCGATGACCGATGATGATTACGCTGAGATGAAGATGAAGGTCACTCACAGTAAGGGTCAGCACTCTGGTGGTGAGCAAGATTGCAGTGTATATCTGGCATGGGAGCAATAGAGGCGGCGCTCAAAGACTGCATAACTGTAGGGTTTAAATGGCTTGACTCCGTTGGGACAGGAGAGGAATGCGAGGACATGGGTTGCGACGGCAAAGCAATAGGGCAACGAGAGAGAGCGTCGGCGTCCTTGTGCTTCTTGCCCGATTTGTAAGTGACAGTAAAGTCGTACTCTTGAAGGCGGAGGATCCACCGCCCGAGACGACCGGACAGATTTTTCAAAGTGGATAACCAGCATAGGGCGTGGTGGTCAGTGACGACTGTGAAGTGACGGCCGTACAGGTAAGGACGAAACTTCTGAACAGCCCAGACGACGGCGAGACATTCTTGTTCGGTAATAGTGTAGTTTTGTTCCGCAGAAGTCAGAGTTCGGCTCGCATAGGCAACAACATTTTCTGTAGAGGTGGTTTGGCGTTGCAGAAGGACAGCGCCAATGCCATGGCTACTGGCGTCGGTGTGCAAAATTGTCGGTGCTTTATCATCAAAATGGCAGAGGACGGGACCCGAAGTCAGAGCACGCTTCAGAGTTTCAAATGCTTCTTCGCAAGCAGGAGACCAGATGAAAGGCGTGTCGTTGTGAAGAAGCGCATGTAAAGGTGAGGCAATAGAGGCGAAATTGCGGATGAATCTGCGGAAGTATGATGCCAAGCCGAGGAAACTGCGGAGATCTTTGACCCGAGTTGGACGGGGAAAGTGCAGCGCAGCAGCGATTTTTTCAGGGTCAGGCTTAATTCCTTCGCTGCTTACGAGATGGCCAAGAACTTTAATGGATTTTGATGCAAAACGGCATTTCTTCGTGTTTAGCTGTAGGCCAGCGCTGGAAAGTGCTGTCAAAACTTCATCGAGACGAGTAAGGTGATCAGGAAATGACGAAGAAAAAATGACGATGTCATCTAAGTAACAGAGACATGTTTTCCATTTGAGGCCGCGGAGAACTGTGTCAATCATACGCTCGAATGTAGCAGGAGCGTTGCAGAGTCCAAAAGGCATTACATTGAATTCGTATAAACCGTCCGGTGTTGCAAAGGCGGTCTTCTCTTTATCATCTTCATTCATGGGGATCTGCCAGTAGCCTGATCTTAAGTCAAGGCTGGAGAAAAATTGGGCACCTTGCAAACAATCGAGGGCGTCGTCAATTCGAGGGAGGGGATACACATCCTTACGAGTTATTCTGTTTAGAGCACGGTAATCTACACAAAAACGAACCGAACCGTCTTTTTTTTGCACTAGCACAACAGGCGATGACCAGGAACTAGACGATGGGCGTATGATGTTGCGTGCAAGCATGTCAGCAACATTTTCCTGAATAACTTTGCGCTCGGTTGGAGAAACACGATAAGGCCGGCGTCTAACTATGCTTGATCCGTCGGTGAGTATGCGATGCGTTGCTGCAGCGGTTTGACCCAGTGTGCCGGAATTGACGTCGAACGAGTCTGCGTGCTTGTTCAATACAGCGAGCAATGCGTCTGTCTGGTCTGTTGTCAGGTCGGTGCTGATCGTGTGGCGAAGTGCTGCACTGAGCGAGGCAGGGGATGAATCAGAGCGATCGGAGGTGGAAATGGGAAGAAGTGTGACAGGCTGGGCGGAAGCAATTGATGCAACAGTAGAGTCGCGTCGCAGAAGAATGGGCTCTGATGTGGTGTTGAATGCGGCGAGAAGAGAAGAACCGCTGGAGAAGCGAAGAAGGGACACGATGATGATAATACCTCTTGACAGGAGACGAGGGCTGGGTGTAATCAGGACGTCGCCATCGGTGACGGCGTCAGAAGTCACAGATAGAATATCTTCGTTGCCCGGATAGAGGACGTGATCGGCAAGCATAACTACACGGGAAGAAAGTGGTTCTCTATCGGCAAGAATGTTGCATTCAGTGACTTCAATAGTGGGAGGGGAACACGTAATGACTGCTGAGGCGTTTTGGAGGAAATCCCAGCCGAAGATGAGTTGATGGACACAGGAGGATAGGACAGCAAACTCAATGAAGTGCAAGATGCCATCAATGGTGACTCGGGCTGTACACGCTCCACAAGGGTTAATATTCTGTCCATTTGCAGCACGTAAAGGAGGACCGGTATAAGGTGTGCGCACTTTTCGCAGTTTTAAACACAAGTCAAGTTTCATAATAGAAATAGCGGCGCCGGTATCAATTAAAGCTTCCAGTTCATGTCCCTCAAGGAATACAGTCAACATGTTTGATGGGAGCAGAGGAGGAATTGGAGCGACGACAGGCGGTGCAGTTTTACCTCCGGAAACTGCACAGGTTAGTTTTCCGTTTGGCGGGCAGAAGCTGAAGATGGAGGGCGAAGGGGCGACGAAGTCCGGCGAAAGGGTGACGGGGAGCGACGACGCGATGGCCGTGCTGTCCTAGACCGGTCAGGAGAAGTCGACGGGGAGGAAGAGGGACGGAGGTCATTATCGGTGTAGTACTGGCGAGGAGGAAGCTGGTAGGCGTCGTCACGTCGAACGTACCCATAGCTCGCACGCTCATCTCGCAGTCGTCGGCGACAAACGCGCGTTACATGGCCGCGGATTCCGCAGTAGAAACATACTGGACGAGGTGGGAGAGGCCGCCAATTACCATACACCGGTGGTCGCGGGGACAGGGCGGCGAGGCTGGGTGGGACGGGCGCGTGATGGACAGGAGGACAAGGAGGAGGAGCCGCAGTGACTTCAGCATACGTCGGAACGTAGGGAGGGGCTGGTGGTTCTGTAGCCATGGGACGATTGAGTGAAGTAAGCTCCTCCTTGATAATGCCACGCAACCCAGTAGATTGAGCAGGTGGGCGTGAGAAGGCAGGAACCGACGAAATATCATTGTGGAGCTCTTCCCGTATTATAGATCGTATGATGGTGCGCAGATCAGTTTCGGGAATTTGGCTCGGATCCCAGGTGTTGTTGAGGCGGCGCGACTGTAGATAGTCAAGTCGCTGGCAAGTGGCACGAATGTCTGCCACCGTGACGGGATTTTGGGCAGCTAGAGCTGCGTAGGCAAAAGAGCCAATTCCTTTTAAAATATGGCCGACACGTTCAGCCTCGACCATGCCATTGTTAACTCGCCGGCAAAGGGCGAGTACGTCCTCAATGTATGATGTGTATGTCTCTCCTGGAAGCTGCACACGGGTCTCTAGCTTCTTTTGAAAAGAGGTCGGACCAGCACCAACAGTTCCAAATATCTGGCGGATCTGTGTCGTGAATTGAGGCCAGTCAGGAATGGCGTCCTCATGGTTGAGGAACCACGTCTTAGCCACGTCACTCAGGTAGAATGAGACGTTGAGTAGCTTCATAGAAGCGTCCCAACCGTTAAAAGCGCTCACCCGATCGTACTGCTGTAGCCAGTCTTCGACGTCGTCACCGCGGAGACCGGCGAAAACCGGAGGGTCGCGCTGACGTGAGGTAACTGACCAAGTTGGGTGGGTCAAATGGTGCTGAGCAAGTGCACCTTGGGACGTCAGTGGTGCAGAGGTGGCATGGGCAGCCGTGGGATGCCCATCGGTAGCGACAGGCGCCGGAACGGTGAGAGCAGGGGGATGTGACTGCGCCATGGCGGTTGATGTGCCGCCAAGAACACGACCGGAACGGAGCTCCAGGGGGTGCCGCGTTGAGGACGCTGGGGTCAGGAGTCACCTCCACCACTTGTGAGGCAGAAGAACGCACCAGCAAATTCACCTTTTTACTTCAGGTAGGCCGAAGCAGCAGCTACCGACTAGTCACAGCTTAGCAACACTTCGTCTTTTTCGCACGACCCGATGACCGATGATGATTACGCTGAGATGAAGATGAAGGTCACTCACAGTGCTTACAATATATATATATATATATATATATATATATATATATATATATATATATATATATATATATATATATATATATATATATATATATATATATATTCCAGTATTTTGACATAAGGCCCTTCAACACCCTGATTTCGCAATGCCTGTATGAATGGTGAGCATTCCACTGTGTCAAATGCTCTCTCGTAATCAGTGAAGGCTATATATAGAGGTTGGTTATGATCTGCACATTTTTCTATCACGTGATCGAGAGTGTGAATGTAGTCTGTTGTTGAGTATCCTTCGCGAATGCTTGCCTGATCATTTGGTTGATTGCTGTCTAAGGTTGTTCTGCCTCCACCAACACAAAACCCGGAGTGCGGAGCAGTGGGAGAGCTGGCTCACCAGCTGCGAGCTCGCCGCCCAAAGGGCAGTGGTGCAGCACGCAAGCGAAGCAGCGCGACTCATTGGAGCCCTGGACTAGGGGCCCAACACTGCTTTGAAGGTCAAGAGTCTGCAACGATGAAGACGAAGACCGAACGCTAAACCATTAATGGACCAAATAAAGTTTTGTTTTCTCTCTCTCTGCCTCTATTAGCTATTACCTTACTAAATACCTTATAGGCAACGGACAGTATACTGATCGGTCGGTAACATTTGAAGTCTCCTTTCTTAAGTGTTAAGATGTTATCGGTCTCGCAACCTTCTGGTACCCTCGAGCTCACAAGGCACTGAGTGTACACGGGGGCTAGTTTTTCTAGCACAAACTCCCCTCCTTCAAGAGATATGCCGATACCCGAACCTCTCCAGCTGCTTCCCCCTTTGCATTGCTCCATAATAAGGCTTTTTTTATTTCCTGTTTCGTTACTGGCGGGATATTTCATTGCTATGAGATTTACCCTATCTCATTTAAGTGCTCATACTGCCTTTCTCAATCACCGTCAATTAATAACTCCTCAAGGGTTTCATAGCAACACCGGCTCTCCGTTACCATGCGTCGCCACCAGCTTCTCCCGGTTCACCGTTCGCAGGAAATTTCACCTGGCGCTGGATTACGTACCAAGCGGTCCGGAAATTACAGAATAAATACCTTATTTATTCCGATCAAAATTCTCGCTCTATCTATTTGCCGGATCCTCGCGACAGTGGTGCGTAGCCTTCGCTTAGGACGCGAGGCCAGCCGGATTAACCCTTCATGTTCAGCCCGCTTCGGCTTCAGCGGTGCGCACGGCGAGAGCTTTCCTCCACCGGCGCTGCGCTTCTGCCCCGGCAGCATGTTTAGAAGGCACCGCAGAGAGAACACTACTTGTCATTGCGCCAGCTGCCTCAATCATTGTGCACCAAGAACTTACGTAATATTTTTACAAACCTAGCTGCTTGGCAGATGGTCTCCGAGAAAAGCACGTCTGTTGCCTTCGCCATGACCCATTCGTGCAGCTCCGCGCTAGTGGGCAGTGGGGGCTGTAGTGACCCAGCACAGGATGCGAACTTACGAGGCCCCCACGCAGTGAACACTAGTGCCTTGCGCCTCGTGATAACTTTTCAAAACCAAAGCGAACGATCCCGAGAAAGGCATGTTTGTGTTCGTAGGAATTTTGCTTACGTGAAGCCGAGCGTGGCTGGTGCGAAGAGGGTGGAGAGCCCGCACGGGTCCTTTCTCTCTCCTCTTCCGTCTCTCCCCTTCCACTTCTTTCTTCCTGCTTCGTCTCTTACGGTTTCAACATCGTCGCTACCGACGCTCAGCTCGTAAAAGTGCCGATGAACCTGGGGGCTGTAAACTGCGAAGGAGGTTTAGCGAAGTTAACTTAAGTGCGTCGCGCCTGGTTCTTGCCGATGTGTCGACGCTCGCCCAATAGATAAGGAACTTCGCGTTTAACTGGACACAAAGATATTCGTTACTTTCTTCCAGGAGAGTTACAAAAAGGTGCTACTACAAAGTGGTTTGGTATCGTTTTTCAACCTAATTATCTTCGTCGGAAGACGTAGTTATAATGTGACTTCAGAGAAATAACGGAAAAATTCGGTTAATATTTCATTATTATCTATTCTGAAATAAAAATAACGAACGACACGCTTGCAGCTCAGTTCTATCTGCGTAATGAATCTCCCGTCGTTTCTTCGGTGAACAGCTATGAGAGACGTCGAAAACCTGACACGAAGCCACCGTCGTATCCATGTTCATTTGGAAGTACAGTAGCTTTAAATTTCTCGCCGCACCTAGAGCTTTAGGAACATCCTATGGAACAAGAAATTGTTCACATCTGCTGAACGGAATGAACAGCAAAAATAAATTAATATAAGCTACAAAGTTGGTTTTTTCTGATTTCAGAAAGCGTCTAAGTAAAATATAAGCTTAGTCTCTGGAATGGAACAATCGAAACAGCAATGGTTCGTGGGACGGACAGCTGCTTCTGCTAAACGAACGTCGGTATCAAAAAGGAAATAAGCTAAAGAAGACAATTCGCATGTGCATGGAATGCATATGTTTGTAAACAAGTCAAAATGAGTCAGTGCGCGAAAAAAACACCAGATTCCTAAGCTAAGCAGACCATAGAATAAGCGATACACAGTTGCTTAAACGAACACCACGTGCCGGGTACCGCACAGGCAAAGTATCTACAAAAAAATATTGGATGAACCGATATGCGGCCACAAACTACATCCACGCATAACCACTTACTATTCGTCAGTCTTCAGAGCCGTCGTGTAGACGGGAATATTTTACCGCTCTGTTTCAGACCTCTCTCTTGGTGAATGTATAGGATAAGACGCGCCGCAAAACGTGAACCAGTCGTGCAGACGTACTTCCTTCCCGTGCTGCTGGCAATCCCAATCTCAGATCCGGCCACTTCAGTGTTCAGAACTGTATAATTGTTTTTTTGTGGGGGGGGGGGGGGGGGATATGGCGCAGTATCTGTCTCATATATCGTTGGACACCTGAACCGCGCCGTAAGGGAAGGGATAAAGGAGGGAGAGAAAGAAGAAAGGAAGAAATAGGTGCCATAGTGGAGGGCTGCGGAATAATTTCGACCACCTGGGGATCTTTTATGTGCACTGACATCGCACAGCACACGGGCTCCTTAGCGTTTTGCCTCCATAAAAATGCAGCCGCCGCGGTTGGGTTCGAACCCGCGAACTCCGGATCAGTAGCCGAGCGCCCTAACCACTGAGCCACCGCGGCGGGTTGTTCAGAACTGAAGTCCCGGGATTTGCGGTGCGCTGCGCCAGCGAGACTGCTTGGGTGCGCCAAAACTACAATCGACAGCGAAGACGACACCGTTCTTCATCCACTGCTTCGGATGGTGGAAAGGTCCTTCATCTGGCAGCCGAGCACCAGCGCGGGTATTCGACGCCAACTTCAACTGCTTTCCCTAAAGGCTACGTGGCCACTTTGTGCAGTCATTTTCATAACTAAACCTAAATCTTGCCACGTTTTCTCAACTCACAGTAATTAAACCAGCCCAATAAATAATTATAACACGTCTTAACAAACTAGTGGACACCCTTACATATAATCACACAGTTAGACGAATTAAAAATTGGCAGTGGCTTAACTTGGCTAACCCTGGAATTCAGCGAAAATCTAGCACGCTTGCTAAGCGCCATGGCAGCTCTGTTACACGCTCCCGACAGCCGTTCTATATATACCCACACGACCACGTGGCTATGAGCTAGTATCACATGGTCTTATGACACCCCCTTCGGATGTCATCACGTGGTTTCACATCACGCCATCGGATGTTCTCAAGATGAAAGATCAACCCAAAGTTCACCCATTTTTAACGGTGAAAGGCCATCTAAAGGTCATGGATCAAGGTCAGTGGTCCAGGGTTCGGCTCTATAACTGTACCACATATGGTCATACACAGCTAATGTGGTTGGGGTGAAGGTCGTTCAAGGTCTTTCTCAGGACTATGCAACGACGGCTTTAACTATCGTAGTAGAGCTTTTCACTTCAAAACAGTGAGCGATGATATCTTGCTGCTTAGTTACTGGGCTGACGTGCAGAGCTTAGTATTAGCTTATGGAGACTTGCTTACACTGCTAGTTCGGTATCTAACAAAAGATAGTGAGCAAAGGTTTCCTCTCGTTGTTTTCTTCATTTTCGTTTGTGCCTCTTAATTGTGGTGCACTTAGGCAAGGCAGATAATATACTGCGCTGTACACACATCCAGCGTGAGATAGTAACAACACACGTGCTTGCGACATTTCCAGCTGCGCTCGTCTTGAGAAATGAGCTGCAACTAGTTCGCCACGCTCCCGCGCTCTGTCACACGGTCCGCTCTGTAAACTGTCGTCCAGGGACCCCTTACCACGCTCTGGTAAGCAACGAACCCCGAGAAATTCGCGGCGGGAAATGCCACGTCCGAGGCACACGCAATCACGCCGCGGCAAGCTTCGCTTAAGGCGGTGTGCGTAGCAGGATTCAATTAGGCAAAGCACGGCAGACGCAGAACTCCGGCGACCACTGGCGCTTGTGTCCTTAGCCTGGGCAATGGTGGGGACTCCTATAATAACCCTCTCTCTTGGGGGCTGTATCGCTTGGAAACACACCGAGTGGAAGGCGGGCCTATTTGTGCCTGTCTGGTTTGCGTAATGTGCACTCCGCGTATGACTCGTATAAAAATCGCAGTCTCTCTGTTTCGATCCTGATGGTGAAATGGTTCTGATAGACCCGCGGAATAGTTTCTAGTGGAAGTAACTATGAAGCACGTGTCGCGAACATGTTCGCTTCACCTGCATTCTTCCATGATTGCGGCCCGATAGCTGAGCGTGGTCCCTGCAACATCACACGCGACATCAAATTGTGAGCATGAGATGCTCGAGTCTTAGTCACGGTTTTCCTATTTTTGGTACCCGCGACATGACCCAAGGGAGGGTGGAAGGGTGTATATTCACGACGAGAGATATGCTAAAAAAGCTATGCGCGTCCTCATCAGAGCCCGAAAAACACCAAGACACTAAAAAAGAACGACACAGACAAGAGTGCCAAATGAGGTGAAATCAGGTACAGCAAGCTAGAAATCTAGACCAATGTGTACTCAATTTTTGAATCGTCAAACAGCGCACAAAAAACTCTAGACACTGAGAAGCTCTTGCCGGGTCGTTCTTTCTTTGTGTCCTGGTGTTTTTTGTGCTCTCTTTCAGGATGGACAAAATGAAGTACCAAGTGGCCGAACGTTGTACTTTACTAAACTTCATTTCACCCCCTTTCAACGATCTTGTCCGTGTCGTTCTTTCTTTGTGTCCTGGTGTTTTTTGTGCTCTCTTTCAGGATGGACAAAAAGAAGTGCCAAGTGGCCGAACGTTGTACTTTACTGAACTTAATTTCACCCTCTTTCAAAGATCTTGTCCGTGTCGTTCTTTCTTAGTGTCCTGGTGTTTCTTGTGCTCTCTTTCAGGATGGACAAAATGAAGTACCAAGTGGCCGAACGTTGTACTTTACTGAACTTCATCTCACCCCTTTTCAACGATCTTGTCCGTGTCGTTCTTTCTTTGTGTCCTGAGGTTTTTGTGCTCTCTTTCAGGATGGACAAAATGAAGTACCAAGTGGCCGAACGTTGTACTTTAATGAATTTAATTTCACCTTCTTTCAACGATCTTGTCCGTGTCGTTCTTTCTTAGTGTCCTGGTGTTTTTTGTGCTCTCTTTCAGGATGGACAAAATGAAGTACCAAGTGGTCGAACGTTGTACTTTACTGAACTTCATTTCACCCCCTTTCAACGATCTTGTCCGTGTCGTTCTTTCTTAGTGTCCTGGTGTTTTTTGTGCTCTCTTTCAGGATGGACAAAATGAAGTACCAAGTGGCCGAACGTTGTACTTTACTAAACTTCATTTCACCCCCTTTCAACGATCTTGTCCGTGTCGTTCTTTCTTTGTGTCCTGGTGTTTTTTGTGCTCTCTTTCAGGATGGACAAAAAGAAGTGCCAAGTGGCCGAACGTTGTACTTTACTGAACTTAATTTCACCCTCTTTCAAAGATCTTGTCCGTGTCGTTCTTTCTTAGTGTCCTGGTGTTTCTTGTGCTCTCTTTCAGGATGGACAAAATGAAGTACCAAGTGGCCGAACGTTGTACTTTACTGAACTTCATCTCACCCCTTTTCAACGATCTTGTCCGTGTCGTTCTTTCTTTGTGTCCTTTGGTTTTTGTGCTCTCTTTCAGGATGGACAAAATGAAGTACCAAGTGGCCGAACGTTGTACTTTAATGAATTTAATTTCACCTTCTTTCAAAGATCTTGTCCGTGTCGTTCTTTCTTAGTGTCCTGGTGTTTTTTGTGCTCTCTTTCAGGATGGACAAAATGAAGTACCAAGTGGTCGAACGTTGTACTTTACTGAACTTAATTTCACCCTCTTTCAAAGATCTTGTCCGTGTCGTTCTTTCTTAGTGTCCTGGTGTTTCTTGTGCTCTCTTTCAGGATGGACAAAATGAAGTACCAAGTGGCCGAACGTTGTACTTTACTAAACTTCATTTCACTCCCTTTCAACGATCTTGTCCGTGTCGTTCTTTCTTTGTGTCCTGGTGTTTTTTGTGCTCTCTTTCAGGATGGACAAAAAGAAGTGCCAAGTGGCCGAACGTTGTACTTTACTGAACTTAATTTCACCCTCTTTCAAAGATCTTGTCCGTGTCGTTCTTTCTTAGTGTCCTGGTGTTTCTTGTGCTCTCTTTCAGGATGGACAAAATGAAGTACCAAGTGGCCGAACGTTGTACTTTACTGAACTTCATCTCACCCCTTTTCAACGATCTTGTCCGTGTCGTTCTTTCTTTGTGTCCTGAGGTTTTTGTGCTCTCTTTCAGGATGGACAAAATGAAGTACCAAGTGGCCGAACGTTGTACTTTAATGAATTTAATTTCACCTTCTTTCAACGATCTTGTCCGTGTCGTTCTTTCTTAGTGTCCTGGTGTTTTTTGTGCTCTCTTTCAGGATGGACAAAATGAAGTACCAAGTGGTCGAACGTTGTACTTTACTGAACTTCATTTCACCCCCTTTCAACGATCTTGTCCGTGTCGTTCTTTCGTAGTGTTCTGGTGTTTTTTGTGCTCTCTTTCAGGATGAACAAAATGAAGTACCAAGTGGCCGAACATTGAACTTTACTGAACTTCAATGCAGCCCCTTTCAACGATCTTGTCCGTGTCGTTCTTTCTTTGTGTCTTGGTGTTTTTTGTGTTTTGTGCTCGCTTTCAGGATGAACAAAATGAATTACCAAGTGGCCCGACGTTGTACTTTACTGAACTTCATCTCATCCTCATTCAACGATCTTGTCCGTGTCGTTCTTTCTTAGTGTCCTGGCGTATTTTGTGAGTTGTTTGATGTTGGAAAAAATGAAGTACCAACTAGCCCAATGTTCTACCTTGCTGAGCCCCATCAGAGCTTATTCCTCTGCTGACTAGGGCGCCATGATGTGGCTCTGCAAACGGCATGCAAACTAGGTTTTATTTAGAAGTATGTTTCCACGTCTGCTGCCACAACAAAATCAAGTCGAATTAATGACTTAGATAAGCTGTTTAACTTACGCCGAAGCATAAGCAGACGCTCCAGCAAAAATCCCTACGCAAGCTTCGCAAGTAGACGCCCACTTCTGAGCCTGCTTCTAGCGAATTTGCCTCCCATTGGCTACTTACCTGATTCTCGCGACTGGAACAAAATTTAAGGACATTCTACTTTCGACTTTCGCTGAGTTTAAAAAGATGGCTGGCAACGTGGGAAGATCACCGGAAAGACGAGCTATGCGCATCGCATACACGACGACGGACAACGTGGAAAAATGTCCCGCCCACGCTTGGTGCCTGATCCTTCTCAAATGCTGCTCCTTTCCTAAGCGTAGGTGTATACGCTTCGCGTCTAGGTCGTTTCTGCTACTCCAGCCCGTAAGCCGCGAGCGAGAAAAAGGCGCCGTATTTGCGGCGTGTGCCGCGTGTTCGCGCCAACATCCTTTCAGCCGAAATCCCTCCACAAAGCTGCAACCGTTATTGCTGTCCCCCTTCTGGTTATTGTTGTTGTTGCCTCTGAAGTAATGGCGCATATTGACGGTGGGGGATTGGCCAGGGATAGGTGCAGATCCAAACAGGGCAAAAATTGATCCAGACGTGCTTGCGGTTTTCAAACGTCCTTTCTTTACCTTTCACCAACGCGTTTTTCGAGGAGGCAACGCATTTGGCTAGTGTAAGTTGGCATTTCGTGGCTGCTGTTGCCAGACTTTTAGCTTCAATCACGTGCTAGGAGCAAGACTGAATTTTGGGCACCGTTTTTTGTTCAGTTTCGTGATCGATTAATCTATAGGTGAAGAAAAATGCTCTTTTGCCTTCGCCGCGTGAGGAGTTGGTGGCAGCAGCCGAGTCTTCTTACGCAAGGGCTAGGGCAGGAATTTCAGACGGCGCTTGAAAACTGTAACGCAGTAGAGGCGGCGCAACTTCATCCTGTCGTTGAAGTTGTGTGCAGTGTAATAATCTCGATTTCGCGGAATTTGTGGCCTCAGATTCAACAAGTGATATTATAGTGTCATTGCAGTAAGCCGCAGTGAAGTATGTTGCAAAGTTATCGCTAAGAAGGACCATTTACAAAGCTTGCAGAAACAGGTGGATACATTATTACTTCGTATCACAAGAGTATTAAGATGCATGTAGCACTCTCTGTTTGAGCTTAGGCTGCACTCCTAAGTCTAGTGTAGGGAAGTAAAACATAAGAAATCTACCAAAATCAAAAGCTAAACGTGTTGCAGAAAAAGGTAGTGCCCGGCAGCGAACACTATAAATGGTAGTGGCTGGAACTTCGGACAGCACCTTTAAACTTAAAACATCAATCGTTACAAGCGGACCATTGCTGGAATTGCTAGAACTAATAGTTGAACAAACCATCCATACAAGCGAAAAGAACAAAGTTTTTTTTTCCGCGACATCAGGCTCTTCGAGCCATTGTTACGTGAAGGAACTAAGAAAGAAAAACAATTATGGATCAGAAAAACTCTGTTACCATTAAAGTATAGAAAAACTTACAATCCGTGATGCACCGCGACTTTAAAAGCAAGCAAAAATGTTCTTCAAATTATTGTGGTGTGTAGGATATATTGTACAAATGTAGTTCATGAATATACATATGATCAGATCATGTAAAGTCTTCTTTGTTTTAGTCTTTCGAGGAATGTGCAATTATCTCTGCAATTCATTTATCGATTACCCTTTCTGCGTATAAAAAAGAAAAAAATTTCTTTATGGGCGTTTATTTAGTAGAGATGCACATTTATGATTGCATTTTCGAACATTCTGGAATGATCGTGTAGTCTTGTCTATTCTTTCGTTAATTATCTTGGTGTCATTATTTACGTGTGTGTGAACACGAACATTGAACCAATAAAGTATTCCTATTTCCTGCGTCATGTCTAATGGGTAGAGTAGCCTTTTTTGTGAAGTATTCTGCATTTTGCTTGTATCCCTTTGCTCACGTACCTTCCAGGAAATGAAATAACGATACGTATGTTCTCGTTGCATAGTCCTATGCGGACGGATTACAAAAGACATCCAACTCAGACCGCTGAAAACTATGAGCAAGCACAGCTGCTTTACGCAGCAACCTTTGCGTTTTCTGAAATCAATCCGACTCCATCTGAGGAGGGCTCAAAATTATTGAGGCAAAAACAATCTGAGTGCAAAGACACATGCGTAAGCAGCACATCCCTTTCGCTGCTTGTGAAGGAAAGGGTATTTTTCTATCGGGGAAGTTTGGCGTACGAAACAACGCGTGACGGGACTGACTGTTGACTGTTTTATCTGCGCTGTATATATTGAGCATCGCTTCATGAATAAAATTCAACTGTCAGTTCAGCGCAGTTTGTGTGGGTCTGCCCTTATGTCCGTGTGCTTCAAGCGCTGGGTTTTATGAAATTATAAACCCTTTGCGAATATGAAAACCAGATGCTTGGTTGACAAATGTAAGAACATGGCGTGGTAGCGTTATTTTTTTCGTCGTTAGCGCGGTCGCAATAAAAAGAGCGGAACTGAAGAACGCGTTCGTTAGAAGGCACCGCAAATACACAAAGAACTCTTTTAAGAGGGACTTTGAGGCGCAAAAGCTCCGTTCCCACTCTGAGCTCTGAGTTTAAAGAATATGTTAGTGGTTGAACCACAGCTGCAGACTTTTGCAGCCATTTCTCTCCGGTCCTCACATCGTCCCGGGCTGTCTTTTCACGATGGGGAACGGCAAGTACGCGCTCGTATCCAGCGGCCTTTGGCCACCTGTACTTCGTCGTCGTGTTATGCTCAACGCAGTGGGGAGCCGGCAGGTGCTCAGTCGTTAATTTGGTAGAAGATTGTCGGCGGCCAACAGCCTCGTGCTCAGTCCACGCAGGATTTTGGAACCTCTAGCGCCATCCAGGAGCTGAGGCCGAGGCAGCCTTTATGGTTATTGCGTTGTAGATCACTTAACCTGAATTTATATTCGCTGTTTTTACACCTGCGTACGGGGCTTCAGCATGTTCGTTGTTTTAGGGTTGGTCGCTCTGAGAGAGCCGTAAGTGCAGTATAATGTTGAGTAAGATTTATGAGAGGTGTCTGCGAATGTACGCTCTTATTACGGCGCCTCCAGAACACTCTTTTAATCAGTTTGAGGCACAGGAAAAGAAAGTGTGATCCAGCAGCAACGGGAGTATTGCAGAAGAAAAGTATGCTTTGCCACGAATGGGCGCGAATATGCCACCTCATTAAGCAATTTCTGAACAGTGCTCAAATTGTGATTGTAACCTTATTGATATTTGCAAATATGAAAATATTTACACCTTTTATTTTTGCTGATTTATGTGCAGGAAACCAGGTGGAAAAGACGGGAGTTCTGAAATGAGGATAACAGAGATAAGCCAGATCAAAATGTGAATAAAATTTGATGCTTCGTGTGTCACGGAGGAAAATTACAACAAGGAGTGGCGAAGCAACTTTTTTAGCGGACTCGATTTGCTACCGGACCACAGCTCACCTTCACAACAGGAAGCTAACGCTTTACCTCGTTTCAAACAGTGAGCTATCTCAGGAGGAAAATGAGTGGCTTGACAGCGTCTCAAAAGAAAAATATCAATATTCTTTGCAGTACACTGAGAATAGGTTAGACAGCGGTGACGTGCTGGTTGTTATGTGCAGATTCTCTTCATAGACGACAAGAAAATAGGGTAATGTTTCTTGGTAGGACGTCTAGGATGGCAATGTATTTCGCTAACGCAAGCTATAATTACCAGTTAAGTTCTGGCCTAAACCCAGAGTCGCCGCCGTGCCATAATCCTACCAAGCTGGCAGCTTCTCAGAGCCTGAGCCCTCGGACAGTGTGCACTGCCAAGTCGTAATCCAGGCATACAGCGCTAAGGTGTTATCTGATGAGGCGAGAACGCTAACTCGCCGTGAGCTAATTCGGGTTGTGTGGTGCGGCTCCATCTCTGTCTCTGTATCTCTGTGATCTGTTAAATAAAGCGTGCAGCACTGTTCTCCCCAAAGTTGGAGGTGTAGTGGTGGGAGCTCATGTGGGTATGCACCACAAAACTGCTTCACTGTGTATTACGGATTAAAAAGGCGCGCCTAGGCCTCGACGCCTGCATCATCAACGTCCACATGAGCTAAACGGAGCGTGGAGCCTTCGTAAAAAATGAAAGCCCAGGGAGTTAGATTCAAAGCCATGTAGCGGGACACTTGCAGCTTACGTGGTTGTCCTAATCCTGAAATAGGGGATGGCCAAAGTTCCTTTTAACTTCCACAGATTTGGAGCTCTGGGGTTGCACAACAAACAGGCAGCACGGTCCAGACGCAAATGTCGTTGGTCTCTTAGCATTCTATAAAGAACAGAAAGGGTATAAACTGCGCGAACAAGACGGGACGAGAGGCACACAAATCGACGGACAACGCGCAGACTTCCAACTGTTCAGCTTTGTCTGTCGATTTGTGTGCCTCTCGTCCCGTCTTGTTCGCGCAGTTTATACCCTTTCTGTTCATCATGAACCAACTAGCCCGCCAGAATGTCCTTCTTCATTCTATAAATGATGTACAGTCCTGATCAAAAGTATTAAGACCTGAGGCTTTTACCTTCAGCCGTATACACAGCCATTACGTCACTATTAAGGACCGAATGACCATGAAATGCCAGTAGAAGGTTTCTTCTTGCGGTAGAGAAGCTTGCTGCTCGACTTGTGTTTTGAATAATCCGCTACACGGAGCATTCTAGAATATTTATTTCTGTTCATCATGAACCAACTAGCCCGCCAGAATGTCCTTCTTCATTCTATAAAGGATGTACAGTCCTGATCAAAAGTATTAAGACCTGAGGCTTTTTCCTTCAGCCGTATAACACAGCCATTACGGCACTATTAAGGACCGAATGACCATGAAATGCCAGTATAAGGTTTCTTCTTGCGGTAGAGAAGCTTGCTGCTCGACTTGTGTTTTGAATAATCCGCTGCACGGAGCATTCTAGGAATATTTATTTCGCTCCAGCTGAACGTTGGGACCTTATGACTTTTGACCAAGCCTCCCCAGGCTAAGAAAGGACGCAAAGATTGCTGCTATGCGACAGAAAGGTAAAAAAGACAGTGACTGAAAGCAACAGCTTTCTTTTAGCCTTTTGTAATTGCGTAAAATTGTAAACTATCCGCCAAAAACATTTCGGCTCGAAGATCAAAATGAATGACAAAAATACTATTTCTGCAAAGAAAACTGCTATCAACCCAACTTATCCTATTGAAAAACAAATTATGTTGTAAACAAAATCTGTGTTCAAATTTGTTCTTGCTTTCAATTTGTTTTTTTTTGTCTTCAACATTTTAGAACAGTTTATTAGAGGCAATAACAATGAGGCACAGATTCCTAAGACTAATTCGCAGCAAACGACCTCTGAATGTGCTTTCTACCCATACCACACGAGGGTGCATGATGCTATATAAACTATAACATTCCTACGTGTAATAAGAAATTAAAAAGACAGCATAAATCTCCATAAGAGAGTAGTTTCAGAGGAGCAAGCCTGCCGCAGGCCATAATTTTAAATTATGGCCTGCCCCAGGTCAAAATTTAAAAGTAATAAAGACGGCCACTGACACTGCCACTTCATCAAAAGATTCTAATTTAAAGCTTTATAGGTTTGTTATGTTCTCGTTTCACCCTTTCTGTTCTCCAAAAGCTATAGAAATAAATTACCGAATTCATATTTCTATTCATCGGGATTACTACATGGGCCATGGAAAATATTTTTAATTTCAGAATCTACTGTCGATTGCGTTGGCGTAGAATAGCTGAAAGAGCAAACTTTATATCAGAAATGCATTTAACATGTACATTTTCTCCTCGCAATGCCCGTGAATTTCGTCTTTCCATTTGTATACACCTTTTCAATGTCCGAGAAATGAAAGAATCTGTAAAGGATTTCAGCTCTCACCGGTTATCGGATTGCACTCTTTCTGTTCACAGCGAGAACGTTGTGTGAAGCTTTAAAGAACTCGGCTATCTCAGCGATTTACATGTTCTTTCTAACGGGAATCCCTAATTTTCAAAAGTAGTGTTCTTACTGTAGCAAGATGCTTTCTCAGCAGCAAATGTTGGCCACCATCTCCTCCTACAGTTTTCGCTAGTGCGACTGGCGATGCAACAGATCCAATGGAGATTTCGGGAAAAAAAAGAAGGTAACTGCAATTGGCGGAACCATTTGTGTGACTTAATAGAAATTCGTTAAAATGTGCCCGTATTTAACCTCACTTACATAGTCAATGCTTAAAAACAATGGTACCTCTCCATCTTACGTCTAAGCAAAGCGCTTAACGTAAGATATCGGGACTGTTTGTATAGATGGTGAGCTGAAATTCGCACATTGCAGCTAGTTTCTTATTGTCCAGTATTGAGGGATTTCAGAAATAGCGATTCGTTTTGAAATAAAAATAAATAATATATAATTATATTCATGCAGTTATCATGGCGAAATTTAAGTGCGATGCAATTTGAGTTAGAATAATGTTTTTTTTATGTTTTGCTAAACTGGATGCCAATATGCAAAATTTCTTTTTTCCACCTCAGCTCTTTACAACTGCACTGGGGCGCTTATGTGTGGCACTGGCAAATCCGTCATTCAAATTCATGAGCATTATTCAAGCTTCAGCTGAGTTTGTGACTGCCTGCCTGCGTCGAAAACTTGTTTTCTCCTTCAGCGTACCGTACTTGCCGATGTGTAGTAACTGTTCCTGGTAAGTATTCTCCACTTCTTCCTGCCTAAACTGCCTGCACTGACAGCTTCGTAGCCCTGTTGCATACATGGCCACTCCGTCATAAAGTTACTACCAGCAGAGTAGACCTCTCCTAGTAAGGATGGCCGCGAAGCGTTGTTAGCACGAATAGCGTACAAAACAATTCTGCAAACGCAATTACTACTAGGAAAGTTGCTGTTACTATCGGTACTGTTCTCTTCGAGTATCGAGATCTTGGGAGAGGTTTAACGTCCCGAAATCGCACCGACTATGAAGGACGTCGTAGTGAAGGGCTCCGAATAATTCCGACCATCAGGGGTTCATTAACGTGTACTGACATCGCACAGTACGCGGACCTCTAGCATTTTGCCTCCATTAAAAAAAAACAGCCGCGGCCAAGATCGAACCCAAGTCTTTCGGGTTAGCAGCCGAGCCCCGCAACCATTCAGGCCCCGCTGCGGTAGAATTTTTTGTGTCACGTGAGATCTCCATTGAAAAAGCATATAAGACGGCTGAATTGTTCCTAACTTTGCAGGGCACGAAGTTTGCACTGAAACCTCGAAAACTTTTATGGCTCATCATAACAGTGATGAACGAAGGGGATCTGATGCCGGGAGACATTACTGAGCACGGACACAAAGCCGTATGAAAGCGAAGTCGACCAAGAAAAATGGACAGCTTATAGAATACGGCCCCTGTTTTAACTATAGCACCGTCATCTGAGCTCCTCAAAAACAAGGCAAATAAGCTGCATACCAGCTTCTCCATCGCAAACTAATAAAAAACAAAATCTTTTAAATTGTGAAGCTTTTGAGGCCATGCATAGTTTGCATTCCGAGTGTCGAGATCACATCAGTTTGAGTACGGTAAAATTCGCGGAAATAGAGGAGTTTTATCTATATTGTCTATCTTGGTTGGAGGCTAAATAACTAATGCATAATTGTGCTTCTTTATCGATAGCTGCGCACATAGCTCGCGTACTGCTTGGTTTTTGCCTCGGAGCAAGTTTGACATCCGTAGTTTCTTGGTTCAGCCGCTCATGATGCAAAATCGTAATTTGCTGCCCCGGGATTGACGAACTGAAATTGAAATTGTTTTTTTTGGGGGGGGAGGGGGGAGGAAAGGAAACGGCGCAGTATCTCTCTCACATCCCGACGGACCGCTGAACCACACCGTAAGGGAAGGAATAAAGGAGGGAGTGATAGAAGAACGGAAAAAAGAGGTGCCGCAGTGAAGGGCTCCGTAATAATTTCGACCACCTGGGGATCTTTAGCGTTCACTGTACACTGTACTGTAAACAACACATCTAAAAGCGGTCATTTCGTGCCAAATTCACCAAAGTTTGCTCTCGACCTCTTTAGATCTTCGCGATAAAATTTTTGGCTCTTTATTCAACTGGTAAATGTAATTACCCTTAATACCTTTATCAACAAAAATTTCCTCGTCATGTGACAGCCTTTCGAATTTCTCAGAGTGCAAAAATTCCTAACAAAAAATACAAAAATCGCATATATTACTTTTTTAGTTTCATAAGTTTTACAGATAATGAATGTGCATTGTAGTTTTTATTTGCACAGCAAAAAATTTCTTCCGCAACTTTTTGTGTTACTTTATTTTACTATTCTTTCTCCAAAAACATCGTTTTTGTAATTTTTATACAATTTCGCAATATCGGCGAGAAACATCACAGGTTTCGCCACTTCTCTATAATGTGCGCTACCTCAATAAATGGTTTAAGTTATGATAAACCACAGTGTACTTCAGAAAAAATGCAGAAATTAAAAAAGTTTGTTGTGCAGCGTCTTCGGGCATAATTTTAGTACAGAGGAATTTTCAAAAGAAATAAACGTTTTAGTTAAATTGATAGCTAGTTGCATTGAAATTTTGCTCAGCGATTTTTATCGGAGCCTTTCTTGTTTTTAGCGACAAAAGAGAACTTGAATTTCAGCGCCACACCTAAAGCCATTGTTGCTCCGTACCACCACTGCTCTGATCTGTAGGCTTTTGCCGGTTCCCGAGAGTCATGCGCTGCCCTGAAAGCGGGCTGCAGCGAACATTAAATAGGTAAGAGTGCTCCAGGGGGCTCTGCGTATTCAGCGAAGCCAGCGTGTCGGCCGGCTTTAAAATCAAAATCGGTCCACAACTTCATGACTACTGTCAGGACGGCTTAATCGCAGTGGCTGAGTAGGCATGACGCATAGGGAAACGATATTCGGTCGTCACCACTGCTACGTGGGCCGATCGCTAGGAAGCGCAAAAGCGGTGTTCTGATGGCGGCAGCAAGGTGAAGCTGCGCGCCATACTCAAGAGATCAGCTACTTCGTGACTTTGGCAGTGGTTATGGAGACAACACAAGAACCTTTGCAAGCAAGTCAATCTGCAGCCTTTGAAAATCGTCATGGAGGTGAGCCACCATACTTCAGTTATCCTCCGGCTATAAGCGTAATTTAGACCATACATTAAACGGGAATTCCATGAGGCTATGCCCCACGCGACGCTATGCGCGATGGTGCGCGTGTGGCGCTGCCACACGCCACGAAGCGGACAGCCTTGGCTATAGAACAGCGCGTTTTCATTGCAGCATCCGTTGCTGCCGCTTCAAGACTTTGTCGCTCCGCGTTATAGAGAATGTATGACCCCACTAGAAGCCCATCATGTTTGATGAAATTAATGATGAAAATCCCTCTATGATAATACACAAGTGCAGTGGCGCTAACTGTATTTTAACGTGCTGATACTATTAATAACTGGTAAAGATGCAGGCCACAGAATATTTTCTCTTTATACTAGCCGCCACGTTTGCTCAGTGTTCTCAGCTGCTGACCGTACAAAAGCGGGTTCGATCCTTACAGCTGGGGCCAAGTTCATGTTCTGCAGTGCAGTGGCGGTACGGAGCAACCATGGCTCGAGGTACTGCGTGGGACTTCAAAAATTTTTTTCTCGCCTAGAACAAGAAAGGCTCCGGTAAAAACGCCCAGCAAAATTTCAAAGCAACTAGCTATCAATTGAGCTACAATCTATAATTTTACTAGGAACGCCTGTGTACGAAATTTATGACCGAAAACGCTGCACAGCACACCCTTTAGTTTTTTTCTAAAATATACTTTGTTTTATCATACTTTAAAACATTTAATGGAATAGTACATATTGTATAGAAGCAGCAAAACATGTGATGTTGCTCGCCAATGCCGCGAAAGAGTGTAAAAATTGCAAAAACGATGTTTCTCGGGGAAAATAATTACATAAAGCAACATAGAAACTGCGCTGAAACTTTCTGGATGTACAATTAAAACGCTCAAGGCTAATAAATTTTGAAGCGCAAAAGTAAAATATTTCAATTTTGAAAATTTTTTATGGAGACCAACTTTTGCACTGCTCTGAGAAATTCGAAGGGCGGTCAGATGACCAGGAAATTTTTCCCGCCAATGTTATTAAGGGTAATTAATTTAGCGGGTACAATAAAGAGCCACAAATTTTATCAAAAATATTATCGGGGTGTCGTGCGCAAACTCTGGTACGTTTGGCATGGAATGACCCAAAGGCCAAACGCGAGACTGTTTGCCGTTTGTGTTGTCTCTGCAGACTCATGCGCTAATATTTCTTGCTTAGTTTAGTTTAGTTTATGGGGGTTTAACGTCCCAAAGCGACTCAGGCTATGAGAGACGCCGTAGTGAAGGGCTCCGAGAATTTCGACCACCTGGGGTTCTTTAACGTGCACTGACATCGCACAGTACACGGGCCTCTAGAATTTCGCCTCCATCGAAATTCGACCACCGCGGCCGGGATCGAACCCGCGTCTTTCGGGCCGGCAGCCGAGCGCCATAACCACTCAGCCACCGCGGCGGCCTAATATTTCTTGCGTAGTGTAGGCGGTGATAACGGTAATGCTAGTTATTAATGCCCTCGAATCTTTTTTTCGCACCACGCCCACATTCTTGCTGAGAAAGACACCGCGCATTATCGCTGTTGATCCAGAGCTTCATTAATCTCGTACCACGGGGTGGACGCAAAAGGCTTCGCGCTGGCGGCAAGTTTCCTTACCCGCTTATGGCTGGCGGGATGATGGAGACACCGTCATATTCTCCTGTGCGGGAACATGGAATTATTTTCTCCTCCCACACATCGCTGCAGTCAGAACCAAATAACGATCCATGTTTCATGAACAATTGTTGATGCTCTAGTTGTGCTGAGGTGTGATGCACTGAACTTATGACAGGCATGCTTGCCGCTACAAAACGAGGGCAGGTGAACCGTAAGGCATAAAAAAAAAACAAAGAAAGGCAGAGTATGAACATCTCGCAAGGGCAGGAAGAACGTTCTCTGCCATTCGGCACAGTGCAAATGGCGCTCCCTTGTTTCACCTGAATTCATCGCCCGGCAGTACAGCTCTGAATATAAGTGCAGGCAAATCTGCAGCCTCGGAACACAGTTGCAAGGAACGCCGCGAGCGAAGCCCGTTTATGCAGTAGAGCACATGGTCCGGGTGTACATAAATGGCATTCTCTGCAGCTTGTTTAGTTGTGTGTTGTCGTGGCCTTCCTTCCCCGCCTCCCCTCCTCCTTCCCTTGTTTCGGTCAGCTTTTTGGCGCTGCGTTTCGCTGTTAGACACGGCTTCGTGATTTCGGTGTTCGCCTCGGCAGCAGCACTTTGACTAAGGCGAAAAGATAGAACGCATTCGTGCCCGAGAGTTCTGTTCATGTTAAAGAACGCAAACGCTCCGAAATTATAAAGCAGCACTGCATGAAATCGTGTATAAGCTCTAATATTTTGGGCTCAAGATTTTAAATATTCTGAAAAATTCGTGACAAGTCCTTCTTGCTCTTCCATTAACAGAAGGTGAGGCTACTGTGGATAGCGTATATTTATGGTTTTTAATTTAGAATTTTTGTAACACCGAATTAGCCAAATGGGAAGCGCACTTAGCCTGTAGTAATGTCGTTCAACGTTTTGATTTGTGACTAAAAACTGCGCGCAAAAGAAACACTGAGAATAAATTAACTACTTTTATGGCAGTTCTGTACTAGGGTCTACCGTTTGTAGTGTGTCCACACGTCTTTTTTTGATATCTGCGCGTTTAAACTTTCTTTTGTTACATGCGCGTATAAAATTTCAGCCCAATCTGTCTAATTACTCTTGCGAAAAAAAAGCGACACTCAGCATGAAGTGCCTCCCTGGTGTCATGCATCTCTTGGGTATGTGGTCCTCGCTCTGACAGGAATGCGGATCGACAAGCGATCGTGATTGCTTTTTGTTCGTCACCAGCATTTTTGTTCTTGGTTTGCGAAACCGGAGAACTACTGTGCGGGCAACGTGAGGCAAGCACTGCTTCTTTAAGCGATTCCTATTACAATTGGTAATTAGACGTGGTGCCATTAGACTTGCATGCAGTAATGCCGACGCACTAAACACGTGTTGTATACGACGCTGTCAGGTTTCGCATACCTTTTAGAACAAGGAATAACGCTTACAGCGTTTGCCTAAAACATACAGCTCGCCGGTTTCGCTTCCAGGCCCTTATGAGTGGCTGCTTTTGCATCGTTCGCCTTCCAAGCCTCTTGAAATGGAAAGGCAATCATGCCCTCATTCGTTGTGAGTTAAAGACTTTTAAGGATGTTCATGAGCACCTACAGGGCTTAGAAGCAAATTTCTCGGGCTAAATTTATTTGATTTTGTAAATCTTTGCGCACACAGAAGACAGGACATGAAAGGGAACGCTCAGGCGCAAACCTCTAGTGGGTTTTATTGTTTGGTTTGGTTTATATGTGTTTAACGTCCCAAGGCGATTCAGGCTATGAGAGACTCCTGCAGTGGAAGGCTCCGGAATAATTTCGACCGCTTGGGGTTATGTAACGTGCACTGATATCGCACAGCACACGGGCCTTCAGAATTTCGCCTCCATCGAAATTCGAGCGCCGCGGCCGGGATCGAACCCGCGTATTTCGGGCCAGCAGCCGAGCGTCATAACCACTCAGCCACCGCGGCGGCTAGATTTTATTGTAATTGCATGAAATATATATGCTTTTATAATCAGGATTACCGGGAAGATATCACAAATACAACAACCGCAATGTCCCACGTGCTTAAAGCCTAACGCTGGCCTGTCATGCCATTTCCCCATCCAAAAACTTCAATTTTGTATCCAGTAAAGCTACGGATTGAGCGCTCACGAAACCAAAGGCATATCTAAGAATTTCCCTGCCCTCGACAATCTCTGTTTGACTTGCTATGTATAGTGTATGTATCTAGTGTTCGCAGCACGTCTGGATTACCACTGTTGGAAATCGCGGGGCAGCAGCGGAGTGCCAGGAAGAAAAGAAGCATGCTTCAAAAGCGGATCAGCCAGTGCCATGTTTGTGCACAAAGCACTCACCGCGTATCATTATTCTTCTTCTCTTTCAGATTTCCCGGCTTGCACCAAGGCGCCGTCTGCGTGCACGCCGATCAAAGCGACTTATCGATGCGGCGCAAGAGGGCGCCACATCCGGCTTTCGTAGTAAATTAATCTGCGGTGGAAGTTAGAAAAAAAAAAGAGAATGTAAGACTGGCGGCTCAAAAGCAGAGAGGCGACATAATTTAAGAGGCGTAGGATCAAAACTGTATTGAAAGAAAATGGCTAATTTACAGACCGATTTATAACACTGTTAAATAAATACAAAGCAAAATGAATGAAAAACAAAAATAAAAAATCCAACCATAGTGGCAACTGCAACCACCCCTTATCGAAGGGGACTCTCCTATCTTGCATCCATTCGTCGAGGTCACATACTGCGCAGTCTTGCCCTTGAAACCTGTTGTAAGTAAATCTAATTTGTCAGTACAATATGTAATGACAATGACATGCAGTACTTCTGGTGCTTTGATTCTTAGATTGGCTGACCTCTTTTCACAATTTTATCAAGCGGAACTCTTATGTTACAGCAAGAACAGTAGGGTGCAAGCCTGTGTTGCCAGATAAGGCGCCCAAGAACGCGATCACCTCCTTAGAAGCAATGGCCTCATACAAAAGAAAATATGAAACAACTCTTTCTTGGCGTTGCATGTATTGCGCCACTGCTTGCTCTGCCTGGAAGTTTTCCAACCTCGAGCATACCTACCTTGGGCACAAAAATGAGGCAAGCCACCTTTAACGCGATGGTATATAAGACGTACTGTCACGCATCCACCATATCACGTGATCTTAGGTAACATACCAATATTTGCTCTCCATAACGCCTGCTCATGCGCGTTCTCTGGCCGTTGAAGAATAGGTCACATGCTGTAATGAAATTTTATTGAGTGATCACCCGCCCTGAAGTGTGTATTGTGCATGCCTTTTGTATTTTAGAATGTCTGTGTTTTGGAACGATGCGCTGCAGAAGGAAATGGTTTTGAGTACTTATCACTTGCACGTACACATGGGACTGAACTTTAAAACTCCGGGCACCATTTCTATCTTTTATTTGTAAATCATGATGCCCGAGTTTAGATGAAATTTTGTTTTAGCGCTCGAAGACTCACAACGATTTGCGGATGAATAGAAAACCGCTAGCGTGAGCATATCGTTTAATGGTTACTTTTACTGCGCAGCATAGACACCAGTTTTTAGTTTTTGCAAAAAGTAAATCGTGCTTAAAACCACTAATAATCAGGAAGGCAAAAATATATAGGCCTGCAAAGAACGTTTTGGCTTTTCCTAAGTGATATGTTATATTATTTTTCAGAAGTGCTGATAGGTAGTATTTATAAAACGTTGAGCGCCCCGTGGGTTTTCGTATAAGCCGAGGAGTGGGGTTCTTACAGCACAGGGGTTGAAGTCTAAGGTTTCACAGGGATGTGGAGGAGATACATGCTTACTTTCATGAGATAAGGAACGCTGACGACGCATGACGAGCCAAATCACGGGGCACATAAGCAAAAGTCCTAGTTTATTATCTTCAGGCAAAGGGCGTGAATTGCTATTCTTATAGCTAGAATTACAACTCTTTACACAACAACAGATTTATTGATTTCCAGAAAATACGAAGTCGCAAAACATAGCCGTAATTTTTGGGCCATCCACGGCTTTATGTATATTTTGAATGAAGTAGTTAGAGTGGAAAATCACTAAAATGTACGTTGATAAACAGCACGACGGTATAATAAAGGCCAATGTAAGCACGCCAATAACAGGTTGGGTATAACTGCGGTTTATGCGAACTAAAAACTAGTGTTTCTATCAGTTTATATTTAAGGAGTTTCGGCTGATTTCGAAAAAAACAGCTCAACTTGTCACGCATATCATTGACGAAAGATATGCAGTCTATCACCTGATCTTTTGGCCACCACGACTACGCATGCGCTTCCCTGATAATACCACATTTTCTTTATTTTCTGCGCCTTCAAATCTGGCGTTAAACAAATTGTGAAAGCCAGCAGTCGTGACGTTATGCCCTAGAATACATAGATATCTTGTGTTTCTACAGGGCATACAAAAGAATGGTCGCACGCCACTTTTTCCACCTCTTATTTAAACGATACTCCAGAAATCATACTGTAAAAAGGGCTATGTAAGTATGTGGAGGAGCTCGGAAGAATTCCCCTCCCTGCACGCGAAACATTGCGCACATGTGGCTGAGCGATGAAGGCGCCTCAGCTCAGTGCTGCATGAAAGCTTGCCTTGCCTCTTGTTTGGCGAAGTGCTTAGCCAGCTTTTGTTTTTTTGTTTCTAGCATAGCGGGAATGGGCCATTTACCCAGCAGCCCATGAATGCGGTGCCATTTTACTTTTGGATGCGACTTTTTTTTCTGTGGCGTTCGAGGCAAATGGGCTCAGGCGGAGATAGCAGCTCTCAGGCCATTGCCTTTCCGGCGGGGATTGCTGGCCCCCGTCAAGGGATTTATGCTTCGCATTCTAAAGTCGCTCACTTTGCACTATGACTTCAAATGACTATTTTGCTACGAAGATAGCAGGAAAGGGATGGCGCCAATTTATATCTTTAAGCACTTGTCAGTTCGCCTATTCATCGTTCGAGGCATCACTACAGTGTCAAACTGCCGCAGTCAGTGATATAAACTTGCGAATGCCACCAGTTCGCACGGATTCATTGCACCGACTGCATTGTTTGCATAATTCACCATAAATCAGTGTGGTAAGCGTTACCGAAAAAAAGTAACTAAATACGTTACTCGTTACGTTAAAAAAAAGGTACGCGCTGCCGCCCTACGTTACCTACAAAAAGGTAACGCGTTATCGTTATCGTTACCGAAAAAAAATACCGCTCGTTACTTTGCCTTTAGTTCATGGCCATAAATTTTAAGTCTTCGTCGCCTTAAGAACTTACGACAACAATTTTATAAAGCACACATATCACATATAACATCTAGCCCAAACAACGACTTTACGCGATATCCTGATTTAACGAGAATATTTTGCACAAATGTGCAGGAGATTAGCAATGTTATAGTGGCCTAAAGTTGCCTCTAGAGTTACATGTGTTGGATTCTAACTGTGTGGCACATGATGAAGCCATCTTCTGAATGTGGCATTAAACACAAAATGACACTCCATCATAAATTCCAACTTCAAAAAGAAAACGTCGCTGAACTCTCAACAAATGTAGAGTAATTCTGAAAAATGTGATGTTCCAAAATGCTCGACATGCTTCCACTCTGTAGAGAGTTGTATGTGAATGCGTGTTCGTGCAGGTGTTTCGTGGTTTATGTCTATTCTGACTTTTTTTTTAGTTGGGTATGTTGTCAAAGGGCAGCTGTTTTCTGGCATGCATGCAAGCCCCAACAAGGGTTGTCAGGAGCACCTGTACATTTTGATTATTTACATCACTTTAGGTGCTCTGCTCTTTTTTTTTCAAATACGGAGACCAAAACACTTCTCCCGCCTTCAATTGTTTTTCTGCATTTATGGTATTGAAATAAAAACTATTTCCCACCTGGGCCGCCGTGGTCTCAGTGGTTATGGTGCTCGGCCGCTGACCCCAAAGACGCGGGTTTTACCCCAACTTCAGTTCTACATCGATTAAATGACGAATTACCAAAGCCATCGGGGGTTTACATCTTCTGGTGTGGAACTGCCGACTCGTCGTTTTTTATGCACGCCCGTGGGCAGCATTCCACCGTCTTACCCTTAAAGAAAATCCCAAGTTTACTGTGTCTATTGTTCGTTCGAGCTAGTCACAATGCAGAGCAGAACTACAGACCTGACAGAAGCGTTACGAATCATTTTTTTCTCCAAACTCCAGCACACTGAGAAACAAAATTTTGTGATTGCCATCGATAACCAGCACATGAAGTCCCAGAGGCGGCTGAGTGGCGGTGGCTTTGGGACCAAAAGCAAAACTTGTTGGCTTCAGTCCCAACTGCGCCGACAGCAATCTTGCATATAACTTCGTAGCAGTTTAAGTATTCTGAACAAACTGACATTCGCCAGACCACACTGTTTTCAGCAGAAAAACGTTTCCAGAACATGAAAGCATGCATATTCTTGCCTTTCCAGGTTGCTTCCCTAAAAGGGTACCAAGGTACCAGGCTTTTCTAATACAAAAAGGACGGTGATTTTTCGAAGGGTTACAAAAATATATCCCCTCCCCCCCATTGCGAAAATAGTTCCAGTCATACTGGATCAGAATACGTAATAACTGTCAGGTGATTATAGTGACCCTAAAAATAACGTGTGTGGGGTAAGTTCAACACTCTTGGGCTGAAGAACATTACTAATGCTAGTGCAGTTCACCTCAGAAATTGGAAGCTAGCAAACAAACAATGTTTGTCGAAAGGAGAATGAACTTGCTCCTGAGTGCCGTAGGAGTAGGAGCTACTCGACAACGCGTTTAATATTAAATTGCCTTTACGCCGCGAAGAGAACGCCCTAAAGAAACAAAAAAAATTCAACAAGTAAAAGACAAGATAAAACGAAAAAGAATGGCATAAGTCAAGAGAACTGAGAATGTATTTTTTTCATGTATATAAAAAACCCACAAAGCTGCAAAATTGCCAAATTCAATTTACTAGCACGCGAAGTCCTTATACCTCGGCACTGGAGTAAAACATTTTCTCCGACGCCGAAGGCGAGCCTGTATCAGAGCATACTCAAAACTGTTGGAAATATAGCGGCAGTGAAGTGATTTCAGGGGAAGGAAATACGGTCATTTGGTGGCCTCTCTTTCTCTTGTTCATGGCTCGGTACAGCGATTAACAACCTCCAACAAAGAAAAGCTACTACGAGCTGTGCTATCTGCATTCGCTTCTACGTTCTACTTCTGACTATGCAAATTCAGCCTAATATAGTCCATGAACGCTCTGCGCACTATGCGCTGGTCGCATTAACTTCATAACTTATTCATCACGTATCCGGTGCCAATGGCTATGGCCTGTGTGCGGTGACCGGTTTTCCACTTCTAAATTCGTTGCTACTCTGGCCTTAGCGACACTACCTTTTTATTATTAAACGCATCTGCCAATGGTATATGGTTTCTGGTTTCTGGGGATTTAACCTCCCAAAGCGAATGAGGCTATGAGAGATGCCGAAATGAAGGGGTCCCGATGTTTCGACCAACTGGGGTTCTTTAGCGTGCACTGACATCGCACAGTACACGGGCCTCTAGAATTTCGCCTCTATCAAAATTCAGCCACCGCGGCCGGGATCGAATCTGCGTCTTTCGGGTCAGCAGCCAAGTGCCGTAACCATTCAGCCACCGCATCGGCCACTCACATATGCCAATCTATAGGTAAAACCCTCCATTTCCGCTTGCCACAGTAGAAAGGCAAAGAAATGCTAAAAGAATGTTAATATTAGCACCTTTTGTCGCTTTTGTACGCCTTGCGGCTTAAACAAATGAAATTTTAGCAGCCCGGGTACGCGGTTCATGTATGTCTACCGGAATGTATAGCTCGCCCGGTATGTTTATAAAACATGGCGCTTCTAGTGCAGTGAACGTTTTCGAACCATATACTGTCTTTTGAGCTGAAACGGTTTCAGTGATAAGGAAACTTTCAGAGCAAGTGATAAAATCTCAATGAAAGCAATATACACAATGTCGACATTTCCCAGAATTGATATATAAGATAACGCAAATAATTAGGCGATTGTACAAAAAATCAACAACTCAGTATAGAACAATATAAACACTCAGGGTTTCTCCTATCCGAAGCAAAACGAATCTTAAATCCGGTTGTCTTAGTGGTAAGCCAGAATTAAAGTTGCCATTTTTTCTCGCCGCAGCTTTTTCGATTTGCACATGATATGCACACCCGAGAGAGAAGAAGATTGTAGTGGTATATACTTGTTCATGTATATTAAATTGGTTTTTGGGGAGGGAAATGGCGCAGTATCTGACACATTTCGGTGGAAAGCTGAACCGCGCCGTAAGTTGAGGTGTAAAGGAGGGACTGAGAGAAGAAAGGAAGAAAGAGGTGACGTAGTGGAGAAGGGAGAGAAGGAAGAAGAGGAAAGGCAGGGAGGTTGAGGGGAAGATTAATCGGTTTGCTACCTTGCAAGGGGGAAAGGGGTGAGGAGAGAAAAATATGAAAGAGAAAGGCGAGCAGCAGAAAATTGAAGTCACTATGAAAAGTCAGCGTTCGTAAAAGTCACAGCCTATTTTGCAGGCCAGAAGTTCGCAAGGAGGGGAGCAGCGCCTTGGAGGCCTTCACCGCCGACGATCGCCGCGGCCAGTGGCCGAGAATCTTCACTTCCGTCAGTGGGCGTTGCTCTAGACGCTCTAGGGCACAGCAGGGAGACTGCCTTCCGTCGCTGTATCCAGGGTAGTCACAAAGATTGTGGGATATAGTCTCGTCATACCCGGAGATGGCACATGCAGGGCTATCAGCCATACCGGTTAAGAACGAGTAAAGGTTGGTGAAAGCTACACGAAGCCACAGGCGACACAACAATGTTTCTTCACGTTGTAGTAGGCCGGATGGAATCCAGAGCTTCAGATCTGGGCCGAAAGATTTTAAACGTGAATTGGAAAACTGGCCGGAATTCCACGCGGCAAGCCTGATGTCCCGCGCAGGTGTGCGAAGGCTGCCCGCAGCGTCTGATCACGAAATGCGGATCGACGGAAAATCGCCGTCGTGATTAGCAGTTCGCGCGACCTCCTCCGCGCGGTAATTGCCTGCTATGCCGCTGTGCCCGGGCAGCCATTGGTTGATAATGTCGTGCCCTTTATTTATGGCACAGTGATGTAGTTGTCGGATTTACGATACCAGTTGTTCATGGGCACCACGGTGAAGAGCAGCTTGTAAGAATTGGGGACAGCTTTGGAATCGGTGAAAATAGACCACTGCTGAGGACGCTGCTGATTGATGTGTTCAATGGCGACACGAATAGCGGTGTGTTCTGCACCCGTCGAAGAAGTCTAGTCAGCTATCTGAACTCTAATTTCTGTAGGCCATGCGGGGATGGCCACGGAGCCCGAAGAACTGATAGTGTTCATTGAGCCGTCGGTGTTGACGTGCACCCGGTTTTCATGGTGCTAATGGAAATATTCAAGAGCGACTTGATTTAGTTCTATCGGCGATTAATCGATCTTCTTCTTGATGCCAGGTATTGAAGGAAGCACACGGGGATTGTGCAGGCTCCAAAGTGTCGAGGACGGTCTAGAGGCGGGTGTAAACTGAATCGACAGAATGACGTCATGTGCATCAGTGGTGTTTGGAAACGATGTGCGCGGCCTGGTAATAGGAAGACTGGCAAAATGGTGAGATGGAACCCGAAATGCATGTCAAAAATGTGCCCTCAATGCGTCAACTGTCAGGTAGGTAGGGATTGGATGCTCCTGGGCGACGAGTACAGATGCAGCTGTGGAGGCAATAGAGGCAGATGAGAATGTAGTGAAGGACTTCGGAATCATTTCGACCACTTGGAGATCTTTAACGTGCACTGACATCACACAGCCCACGGGCGACCTTTTGCGTTTCGCCTCCATCCGGTTCGAACCCGGTTACTCTGGATCAGTAGCCGAGCGCCTTAACCACTGAGCCGCCGCGGCGGGTAAGAGCCGTAGTGCATAACATACATAGCCATTGTGGCTATGAGAAGTTTACGTAAAAGGATTTCACTACATCACGTTGCAAATGCACTTCTTACTAGAAACTGTAGCCAAATGTGAATGAGTTTCTAGGCTCCAACTTAAAGTGGGCTAGATGCATTCCAGCTGCTGCGTTTTCCTAAAAATGCAGAACAATATCAGCTATCTTAACCCCTTGCATTCTATGTTGAGACACTATAGTCGTCATTGCTGAATAATGAGACCACCTTCATTCCGTGGTGTATAATGTACACGGATATATGTTAGAATGTAACAGATTATTGATTGGGAAAGCGCACATTACCAGTTAAAATACGAAGAATACCAGCCAAGTCGGATGAGCTAAGGCTGCTCCAAATACATTTAGCGTACATCTTTTCTATATTAAATCTGCAGTCTTGTATACACGTGCTTCTTTTCTGGTTTTCTTTCTTGTCCAAGTGCGCGGATGGTTTCCTCAAGTTCTTTCGGCATAGGTAAACAAAATGTGTGTAATGCTTAAATCATATTAGGCCAAATCATAATTAGGCCATATAAGGCCCTAAATCATACTCCTTGATATTTTGACCCAGATGTTTGCATCAGCAGCTATATTGAAAGTCGCCACCCAAATGACCTCTTACCACAGCCATTCATAGTCGTTTACAAACAGGTTCTGCGCAGATAACAGATAGATTTTGAAGCTGAAGCTAAGAGAGAAACGGACAGAAAGGTTAGAAGACATCGGTTAAACATATTACGATCGTCTTCTGCATAATACCTGAACACATTGGAGTCTAGCAGAGTTTCTGGAGCGCTTGTGTTCACGATGTTGTCTCACAAGTGTTAAACTTAGATCGAAGCTTCACCGTGTTTGATCGTTTATGAATAAAAATTGACGCATAATAAGAACTTAATAAGAATGTAGAAACAAACCCCACCTACATTTAAGTAAATAGCCTCATCTTCACCGCCAAAAATGCCTCGAGGTCATGATACATGCAACCACGAGAGAAGCGAAGAAAACGAGGTCCCCAGTTCGCTATTGCGGGTGCCGGCTTTTGAAAACATCTAGTTCCCGGATTTGGCTTTACGATTGTGAATCCGCGGCGATGTCGAGAGTGCAACGTGCTGCTGGTGGCAACGGCTCACAGACAAGCTCCCAGGACCCCACCAAGCTTGGAAATGAGGCGCCGTCACCTATGTGTCTTCTGAGACTGAAACAAGAGCTCGCTAATATGAAAGCCAAGCCTATGCAGGGAGTATCCATTTCCCCGGACGACAACGACGCCTCCACGATTCACGCTCTCATGATCGGTCCACCTGACACGCCGTACGAAGGAGGGTTCTTCCATTTTGTGATCAAATGTACGCGCGACTACCCAACCAAGCCACCACGCGTGCACCTGTCGACGCCGGGCACAGAGGGGGTGCAGCTCAACGCTCACATCAACGACGCCGGGTTAGTTTGCCTGAAAATGCTTGGCACTTATCGCGGAGACAGCTGGAACTGTTCCTACAACCTCAGCACGGTGCTCCTCGCCATCCAAGGCCTTCTTAACAAGGATTGCGGTATTGAGAATGCCAAGCGTGAGCTTGCAGTTGTCCGCCACAGGGATTACGTAGAGCACGAGACAATCAGAGTGGTCGTGTGTGATGCAGTAGAAGACTGCCTTAAGGATGACTCCAGGTACCAGACTTCTTTCAAGCACGTTGTGCTGGAGAAGTTTCTAGAGTTTTATAGCAAGTATGAAGATTTGGTAAAAAATAGGCTGCCTGCGAATGGCTGTGAAATGAAGTCATATTTGGGTGCGATCATGGGAACTTATGAATACCAGAGGCTGTTGGCCCGACTACAGGAGTTACGAAAGCAAGTGGAGGAATCAATCCAAGTAGTGACGGCTACAATGACCAATGACCTTATGGAGGCAGCAGTTTGACATCTTTGCCCAGCGTATGGAAAGCCAATGACTGAAGTCAAAAGAACTTCTTGCAAGCTGTTCGAGAACAAGGACCAAGCGTAATATTGAGAAATAGTTCATAGAAGAGAAAAACAATCAATGAGCAGCCGTTTATAATCCACCTTTCGCCGTCGTCACATTGTCATGCCTCGGTCTTTCTGTACTTTAGTCGTTTTTTTTCTTTTTGGATTTTGACGAAGGCCTTCAATCCTTGCTTACTTGCACCGTAGAAAGAGGTACTTTGACGACCTGTGCGATGATTTTCCTCCGTAAACATGAATGCCTAGAATTCCAGCAGTTTGTAGCTCTCGAGTGGCTTAAGAATTAACAAGTTTCTTTCTTACAATACGTGAAATGAATTTCAAGATATAGTTCACTGTTGGTTACGTAGCGAAGGCGTTTTAATTGTGTAGGACTGTAGGCCTCAAAGGGGACGCAATCAATTGAGTGTAGCATGCGCTTTTACGCACAGAAGGAAAGGTTTTTTAGCAAGTATAAAGCCATTGCTGCTTCCAGGACCCATAATATAGCTTGGTTTTCTGAGGGACACGAAGTGCTCATTGATGTAGAGAAGTTTCTGAAGCGACTGTGGTGTTTAGCACCAACAAACAGTGCCGTGGCGAGGCCACACCATGCGCTGTTGTGCTATAGAAACCTTTATTTCTGTCGCATGGGTATAATTGACACCTTAGAATTGACAGAAAAATACGCTCACAAAATTTCATCATCGTCATTAGAAATTAAGTATAGTCTTAACATGAATTAGTGTTCATATGGGCCGACGAGTGGAAAGAACCAATATTTCTGTCACTAGTTTTTCAGCGCGTGGCCTTCGGAACTACGACAACGTCCAAGTTCCTTTAGCGGTACAGGATAATCTTTGAGAAACCAGGTGTCATTGAGAATTTAAATTACTGCAGCGCTGTTAGAAGCCTCAGAAGTGGAACAACAACAAATAATGCCGCCAAATCTGTCGATATACTGTAGCAACGTGCACATCAGTGTTCTAGCGGATCGTACATCAACGCATTACGTTGAAAATGAGTATCAGAGACTGTTCCGCTGTTTTAGCCAATCGCCGAGCGCTTGAAAGGATCAGCCCTTCAAATGGTTGAGATTAAAATACGGGACAGTTCTCACCTCGACCCGCAGTATGAGCGTCGTCATTTCAACGCCTGCTAATATGACTCCGTTCACAAGTTTGGCTCAAGCCTTGGTTTGTATCTTCGTAGCCTGTGGAGATTGATGCCTCAGGGTTAACTGGCGTATTCATATAAAGGGCGGCGGCAGTGGTTAGCAGCAGGGTGGGTAAATCCTGTTTAGGGGGAGGGTGCGGTTTAGACTTCGGTCGATAAGTTATGATACACCATGACCTTCTTGTTCAAGTCTCTCAACACATAGATTTGTTCGCCCAGTGGAAAATTTTTTGCCCAGTGGAAGCTCGCATTCAAGGGTCTTCACTAAGTCGACTCATGGTGGTTAGCCTGGACCTCCTGTGCTGCAAATCAGCGTTAGTTTCTAAAAGAAGTGTAGTGAAGCGCTGTGACCTTACACAGCCCGCCGTGCCACCAGCGGCCGGCATTGGCACCGCCACATTTTGCTCCTTGGCGCTTGACGATGATGTAGAATGAGCTTTGCTATGTGCGCCAATGAGCTACTCGTGGAACCGCAAGGGGAAGGCTCTGTAAAACAGCTCGCGTTTTAAAAACAAAGAAAATCTCTTGCGCAAAATGAAACACAACGTATCCTTTCAGTTAGCAGTGTCAGCAGATCGATGTGATTGCCTGTGCTTATGGGCCATATGAGGGGGCTGAATATTCTTTCTTGAATACGAACCGTGACGACTAGAGAACATTGATCTAACGCACCATACCCTGCAACTCAAGATCGAAGACTCTTCTTTTATTAGTAAAGTTCGCTAAAACAGTACGCATTGATCGCTATTCTGCCAGAAGTTTTCTTTCACGGAAGAAGCCGCGTTGATGGGTAACTGCGCAAGTGACATTCTATTCGGTCCAAGGCAAGACAGTGACTTGCCTTTGTGTCTAAAATCTCTCCTACTAGACGTAAAATGTGGCCGAAAATTGAAATTGTCTTACAACAGTGCCTGCAGTCACACATACACTGCCGGGTTTGTTGGAAAATATGAGCCAACAATTTGCGAAATGAAAGAAAGCCGTTCAAGAGGCTGAATGCAGATGAAATTGTAAGGGTGTTGCCACTGAAGACTCTAGAGCATTGCTGTTTTGAATTGTTTTAACATCAGGAGTACACGGTACTACCCGCAAGGGGCAGACCAGAAAATATAAAAAGAAACGAGATAAAATAAACGCACCTATTAGGTTGATATTTGTGCGCAATCGGAAACTAATGAAACAGGATGGAATGAACACGTTAAAAGTTTAAGGATTCTGATAAGATCTGACCGCTAGCGATTAGCAGCTAATTTTCTATTTCTCGCACTCCAGAATATTTATTGGGAAAAACTGAGAGACACCCCTCGGACTGCCATGATTACGGCAAGAGAAAGAAAGAAAAGTGCACAGGTGTGTTCTGCTTGCATAGGTCCGGAAGCATTCTCCGAAATATGCGCATAAGATACAACAGCAACGAGCGTAAAAATCGCGGCAACGATCGCTTCTTTTCTTATTTTTCAAAGCATTCAATACGTGGAGTAAAATGTAGATTGCTTGTTTCAGTCGAGATGGCGTCCTTGCAGGCAGAGGTCGAGTGGCTCGCGATATCATTTGATTTTTATAGCACTGTCGCCTAGAGCCATGTTGAGCGTATATCGTGTGAAATTGCGTCATCATGACGTTACCTGGGTTAAAGGCCTCATCGTTGGTTATAAAACTCACAATTGTTGAGAGATGATACTCTCAACAATCATGTGACTAATTATCTCGATCTCGTCTATGGTACCTGAACGATCCGCAATTTTTTAGAGCCTTAACTCGTTTACCTTCGTTTCTAATCCAACTCAGGCGAGCATTCTACCTAAATAGCACTGAAGCTCGCACACCGATTCGCGTCCGACAATGGGCATAATTAAAAAAAAGGAAATCGCCACTTGAGATGGACCTCAATCACCAGTGGTGCGAATCTAGCAGCTTCCTCGACGGATTCCTTCGAGAACCTTTTTTTAAGCGTCATTAATTGCTTACCGCATAAAAGGGGTATGCAGTGTTGGTTAAAAGAAAATGATGGTTAAATGCTTCCTAAAGAATGGCCGGTGTGATAATGTCAAGGAGTGAGCGATTATGTGGCCCCTGCGTTGAAGCGGTATATGACGAAGGATTGCTCGAATAGAGGCCCGGTGCTTTTTTGTGCCGCATTGTCCTCAGCTTCAGAGCCTGGCGCACCCACATTAGGGTTAGATATCGGCCTCAGTATTCCAGGATTGATAGACTGGACACCCGGGGCGGGGATTATACATCGAAATTGAAACCACTTTCGGATTACGGCAGGAGGGAGGGCAACCCCGACACGGATCCTCCGAAGCGCACTCTCCTCTGCACGGGTAAGACCGCGAGGGAGCGTTACCGCACACGGAGGGATGAAAGCACGTGTGCGGAGCTGAAAGTGCTGCTTTCTTGTTATGAGGAAGATGGCGTAATCCAGATTTAGGAGCCGAGGTAATCATGTGGTGTCACTGGGCGTATCGTGGAATCTGCACGGCTTTGGGAGCTCAGGAGGCCCTGTAGGATTCCGTCAGGAGGCTCCGCGGGCATTAAATTATCGTCCTGTTCGGTCATCCCGCAGTCCAGATGTCATTCAGCACGTCCACGCACTCGGAGGGTGTTGCTACAGTGTTTGGTGAACAAAAGCAACAAAGTTTATTAGCCATACACTTCATATTGAAGAACCACCGGTTGAAGGCGCTTGATGATTCCCATATCAGCTAGCCTGCGCAGAAATTGCAACTAAACGAGAGCGTGACACAAGGGAGCACAGGAGTTCCTCTGTTCAGCGACGTTTGCTCTACACGTACGCACGCGAACACGAATAAGCAGCCGAACTTGTCGTAAACGCCAGAGTGTTAGAGCGGACGAGTGCTGCGACAAACGCATACTGTACAGCATGAGCGAGATCAATTAAAGGAGTGCACCTATTGGCAATTATGGCACTCTGACTCTGCAAAGCATTTTATTTTGGCACCCTATGATTGGCTCCAAAGTGGGCCTTTAGTTTATCTTTTTTTTGCCGTCATCAAGATTATGACCATGGAGTGCCGAGTGTGGTCGGAGGAAGAAGCAGCTGCTCGCATTTTGCGTATGATTTCCAATTTCTGCTTAGACCTTCATGTCTCACTTGTTTAACATCCTAGGAAAATGTCACAAACGGTATTATTGTCATCACGAGCGAGGTGGCTTTTCATTCACGGATTAGTAACATTGGGAAAAAGCAGGAAGCGATGTACTCCACTTCGCGATGGGAGTTCCAGCAAAAGGAAGGGAGTGCAAAAAATAATTACTGAGAAAATCAAGCCATCAAGTAAATGTATCTGCGAAAAGAAATACTGTGTACATACCTCGTCAAATTTTCTCAAATATGCAGAAATAACGTTAGTGCATGCATATATCCTCACACAGATATTATTTGATTCTATCTGCTTGGGCGCATGCTTATGTAGGTAACGAGGCGCTCATACATATTTGGGATTGTACGTTATGTGGCTACAGGGAATAAGCATTCACGTGCAAATGGCTCCAGCGGTTCAGTACGTTCCTTAATTACAAGAACCGCTTTGATTTCATATAAGAGCAACTGCAAAGAAAATACAAAGGCTATTCGTTATATTTCAGTTTGGTGGCATGGAAGCGATGTGACAGCTAATGCGTAGTAACGAACTGTGAATGCTTTCTGACCAGAGCCATTGCCCTTCAATGCTGGCAAATCTTTAATAGTCGCTAGTGCATCGAGCAATTTCATTGCTGATTTTAATTACGCATTAAAATATTTTCTAGCTCCCGGTAATTCTTTCGTCCGCAAAGAAAGAAGCTTGCAAGTTAAGATGATGACTGGAGTGATATGCAGTCCGCAGCGACCTGCATTTTCCAGCACTTTCTAACCGCTAAGACACAAAGGCTCACCACTCGGGCTGACGCCCAAGTGTTCTTGGACCGGAATAAATGCCTTAACCAGAAGCGCAAAAGCCAAGAAACACATCTTTGCTTTTCCGAGGTGGTTCAAAGTCTTGCCTAGAGGGTCACTATAGCCCTGAGGCCGTTTTTTCTCGCCCTCTACGTCGGCCTCTATCTCTTTGCAGGGTGCTAGATGTTGTATAATCAGCGTTTTGGAAGCGCAGTGAAGAAGATATTCAATGCTAGGTCCAGTTTGTCTTCCACTAGTGCTTCCCAACCGGTCGTTTTCGTCACTTCGCACAGGTTTGCGCAAATAAAATTCAGAGCATTCAGGCGGAGGACCGTAGCGTTCAGCTTATCGGCGATGATCAGACTTAACGCCGCACTCACAGAGTTGAGCCTCCGGATGAGGGTGTCTTCACACATGTCCCGAAGAAGCGGCAAGCCGTATTTGTCTGCCGCTACCATGAGCGCGTCCGCCATATTGTCGACGTTCGCAGATCGGCCAGTGTACATAAAGCGGAGCTTTTCTTCAAACAACTCGTGTTCGGTGTCTGGCAGAAATTCTTCGCCTTTCAGATTTTCGAGCATATCGTACTCAAACATGGCTCTAAAAACTGGAGACCGCGATGCCAGTATCGCCTTATGCGCACGATATGCGCCATCACCTACATTCAGCACAACTTCAGTGCAGCTGCCAATATCCAGAAGCCAGCCCAAGTCTTCCCATAGAAGGCAGTCAGTGACACTCACGCTCGTTCTCTGATGATCTTTTGGCACGGCAGCGTAGTCAATGAAGGTGAGATCACAGCGTATTGATAACGTGTCTTCAAGCAGAAGCTCCGCAGCTTGACTCTGCAGAGCGCTCCTTGTTATGGTACCCAAGAATCTTCGTCTTCCTGGACCACTGGTTTATTGTATTACTGTGGTGCTCCTCTTGAGGGCGTCATTGTTAATCACATCGACTACGCACAACGTTACCTTTGCCCTCACTTTCTTTCTGTCCTTGTAGTTCAGGTAAAAGGACAATAATTGCCATTCACAATCTGTGTGGTTGCCCTCACCTTCAGTCTGAAGTGCGAGGTACCACGCCCGTATACGACTGGAATTTACAGCTGACTATTTCTTGTCCGGGCCGTTGCTAGCAGTAGGAAAAATTTTCGATTACCCCCACGAAGGACGTGTTCGTCATGTTCTTCTTGGCCATTAAGTCGTTTTCTTACTCGTCCATGGAGAATCACTTTGCAGCTGAGCGCAGCGGAGGCCCCTCACCGGATCCGCATGGGCATAAGTAGCTTGAGCCTGGACCGGATCTATGAAACGCAATAAAACGACCTCGGCTTGGCGACTTAAAGCCATGGCAACTGCCGCCGCACCTCATCGGTGCTTTCACTTCTCTTCAGCTTTTTCGCTGATGGTAGTGATGATGACCTCAGGCCTAATGGCACATTCCCACGGCGTGGATTGGCCAGGATGCATTGCTGATACAAACATACTTATGGGCAGTGAGTGGAGTAATTGCATAATTTTGTGATGTACATTGAAATTTGGTTAAAAAAGGAAGAAAAAAAACTGAAATAGAAGGCCGTGAATTTTCATTCTTGCAGAGGAATCTACCTGTTGCAAATATATATTCGTGAATACAATCGAACGCTGGTTGCAAGGCATACCACTTGGCGCTTGCCCGTAAGTAGAAGAGAATCGGAATAGATAAAGGCACAGTCGAGCGAAGGGGATCTCCATATAAATTCTACGGAGAGAAGCAAACCGCCGGCAAAAGAGGAAAAGTGATCTATGAACTCAATTTTGCCACAAGACTCGCAGAGTTTGGTCTTAGGTAACCCCGATAGACGTAAATAAAGATTTAGTCGTAATAATGTGCAGCGCAGGAGGGTCAAGAACACCTCAAATTGCTTCGAACTGCACATCCGCACGCTGCAAGGTGTTGAAAATTTACTGCAGCAGTGAGAGGCTCGTGGCTCAAGTAATGAAGACGCTGGAATCGATGAAAACGTGCTTGCTATTGCCAGGTAGACGGTATTTTCACCGATGCAGCTACACGTGCACGAAATTTCATGTTTTCTTTTTTCCTCGTGGAAATTTACCCTGCCCGTGGGTTCTTTAATTTTGCAGTCTTATTAAACCCAATGTATTATTAAGAACCCAGTAACAAAATACCGGCTGGGAAAAATTACCGTACGCTTAACATTGTCACCTTCAATCATTTGCCCAGTCAAGCCAAATCTCTCTCTTTGCACCCAGTCGCGCGTAGAATACACATGAGGATCTCTTCTTGAGATAGTCCAGAACGTTCAAAAGGCGTATACCACACCAACATGCTCTGTTCGTACTGGCGCTGCTATCCTCTCCCCTTTTGCTTACTCTTAGCACGCGTAGAGGAATGGATGACTCCCCATTCCCAAGGACGTCAAGGTTCTTCAAGGCATGTAAAGACATTTCAACACTATTTGAGGAAACATTAGGACACACTCCGATGAATCGGTAGCCAGGAGAACGGCTCGATCCTGGACATAAAATAAATCTGTGCACACCTCTTTGGTCAGCCATAACTTTGCTCGAGGAAGAAGAGGCAGCAATAGCCGCCATCAGAATCCAAACACAAATAATAATGGCTAGCGTGAGGATGTAGCGATGCTTTCGGAGAGAAGAAAATAAGCATTTAGACGCGAAGAAAAAGAGCGTCGAGAAAAGTTCAAAAGCGGCTTTGTAGGACCGGTCGGTTATAGTGCAAGAAGGAATAGAGGAGCAGAAAGGTTGTTCCAATTTTTTATTAAACGTAATTTTTCATTGAATACTGCACTTCTCCTTCGGGTCAAAAAAAAAATGGCAGGGTTTTAAGGTACTTAAATTGAGTATTATAAACTGTAACAAATCTGCAACCAAATACTTCAATTATAAACCCAATGCTTCGGAGACGGCTCGGCTCCTTCTTCAGTGGTGACTGGGGGTAGTAGCTAACGTCTTTAACTTCAATATGCTAGCTACTGCCCTCAGTCAGTAGCTAGCGTCTTTAACTTCAATACGCTAGCTGCTGCCCCCAGTCAGTAGCTAGCGTCTTTAACTTCAATACGCTAGCTGCTGCCCCCAGTCACCCCTGAAGAAGGAGCCGAGCCGGGTCTGAAGCGTTTGGTTTCATTTTAAAGGTTTTGGTTGCAGATGCGTTAGAGTTTTTTGTAAGTCTTCAAACCCAACCAGACAGGCAAATGTGTCAAAATGTTTAGTTTGCAGTTCAAATCGAGTAGACGTGCGAAAACATGTTTAGCCTGGTTAGCTGATGGTTTTGCTTTTCTAAGTCGTCGGCACGACTGCAGACGATATTAGACTCAGGTTAAGCTCAGATCTAAGTTGAAAAGATCTGATCTGCTCGCGCCGCAGATGGAAGTTGATGAGCATGACGATGTGCAATGCACTGCGCGAGAGAGATGCAGTTTAACGCGAGGTGTGCCGGCTGAGGTGGTCGATATTTCTCTCGGGCACTGCCTAGCGAAGGTGATCTGTTCGAGCCGCCGCGGGTTCGAAACACATCCGCAGGAATATTTATTTTATTTCTGCAGGTTGACCAACGTCACCATCCTTAAGGTTAAGCTTCACAGAAACTTCGAGGGTGGGCTTTACATGTGAAGTAGTGATTTCACACTTAAAGTCAGATTAAGCATAAAGATATAGGTCTTCGTTAGCTGCGCTGCTGTATCGGGGGGTTATCTTGTACTTATAAAATCCGTTCCGCTTTGAGTCCGCTCTAATTGTGAGGCAAGTAAAGAGATATGAAATGAATGCGAACTCCCTATCTTCATTGCCGCCATTCGTCCTGCACTGGCTAACTCATTTCAAGACGTATTGTCAGCCGCAAACGTTCGCGGAGTCTGCGATGCGTGGCGGAGTGAAGCAAGACTGCATTACTGCGCCACGCATCGCAGACCCCGCGAACGTTTGCGGCTGAAAATACGCGCTCATCCTTCCGCTCAATGGCGCATTAATGGCTGAGGTCGCGTTCGCGCCACTGCTTCCAAGAATATGCTCTGAAGGGTTATTGACAAGCCTGCTGCTTTTATGTAAGCTAGCGTAAGTATTAACCCGAAGGACTTCCTTATCACTGGCATCTTCACACCATTTTTGCGTAGTTGTAAGCCTTTCTGTGCAGTCATTTGCGCGCTTGCTTCTCTTGCATGGACCTTTTCGGTGATTGCGTGCTGCTTATGATGTTTTAATGCTCTTCTTAGGGTGCGAAATACCCACTATTCGCAATTTTTTTTATTAATTTAAACCATCCGGTTCGCTGTATTTTTATCTACGTCACAAAGAGTTTCATCATACCTGTTTCATGGCTCACCAAAAGGTAAGCACTGAGGAATCGGCGACACGCTTTGTTTGACACTTCTGATTTTATGACAATCGAAATGCAGGCGCTAGGAACCCCTTCATCTAGGATCTGCTGAGGTGGCGGAAAATTTATCCTTATTACTTTATTCGTTCTTCGCAAAATTTGCTTGCAAAGCTCTCTTCTTTATGTCCATGTCAACTATATATAGGCAAAATAGAAGATAGGCACGCATTTTGCTATAGACCACAGAGATGGATTTATTCTTACGTTAGACCGCAATGAACGCGTCCTGGAGGTGCTCCAACTATGGCCTTTTTCTATACATCGCGTCTGTGAACGCCTGTACTTCCGAAATAACCTCACGACTGCGCCATCACAATGCCGCTACGCTACAAGAGGCATTGACGGCTGCCCTCCTTACTTCCTGTTGGGTGCCCGCGGTGATTGAATCACATTACATTGCCCTAACTATGGCGTAATTTTTTTTCCTTTCCATCCAGAAGCACTCCTCCCGGAGGCACAACAAAAAAGCAAGCGTAAGATCCGGCGTGCAAAATTTCCCTGCTGTCTTCAAACGGCGTAAAAAGACGCCACATCACGCAAAAATTTGGTTAATAATTTCTGTTCATCAACACTCCATTTTTGTCCTGCCTTCCACCCATCCCGTTTATTATCAAGTTTGACTGTCTACTTGTTCTGTGGGTGCAGGATAGCACCGTATTTCATGTGTTATCATTTATTTCGGTAAAAAAAAAGGACTTCCTTAGCGTGTTGCCATTTCATTAATGCTTGTTTGCCATTTGAAGACAGGCGCCGAAAATACATCGCCCGTATGCTTCAATAAAATTTGTTATTAGGCGCCCATTCATGTCGTTTTTGTCTTTATTACTTGTGTGTTTCGTGCAGTGAAGTCCATATAAAATTTGGTTGTCGTTGCTGCTGACGCAGTAAACATGGCACGTGCTCACGCAGGTTGATCGGTAAATTTTTGGTGGCTAATACACAAGAAAATCACATAGGTGATTGTGGGGAAAAGAATGAATTGAGGCGGAGTATGAGAATTGTAAAATGACTGAAACTGGAAAAAAATTGTAGGAAAATAAAAATAAATAAATTAACGTTGAAGCAACAGAAGTAGAAAAAATACGTATTTTTAGAAATGCAGAGAAATTTCGAGTACAGTTTAAGTAAACTTTCAGTTCCAGTGATGTAGCCGCGAACGTATCCGCCAAGCCTAATTAACGCGAATCGCTTGGCGCTCGCACCGAACGAGAGAAGTGCTGGGACTGGCTCAGGGATCCCTAGCCTAGAAAGAGTGACGTGCAGATAAGTATTTCCCTCAAATGCGAACCACCGGCAAGAGAGCGGAAAAAGTTCTATATTTTCAACTTCCCCACATGCGTCACAAAGTTTCCTTATAGCGAATCCACATCAGCATAAATACATAATTAAGTGGAGGATTCTGCAGAGCAGAAGCATCACTGACGCCTCATAGACTTGACTTACATATCCGGACATTCTAAGGGTATTTTAATTGCTGAAATTATGCGGTATTGTGCAACGGATCACTGAAGCTGGCGGAGATAAGGTAAAAGGTTCCAAGTCTCATCTTCCTTTTTTCTTCGTCTTGACAGCGTCGTTCTCTTTTTTCTGATAATACTGCGCTCAGACAAAAAGGGCTAAATCCGAAAAAAGTTAATTTGAACTAGTGCGGCGCCTAGCCGCGTGTCAAATTGCGGTTAGATCGTCACTTCATAACATGTATAGGAACGTGGACGGTTACACACCGCAGAAATTGTGGAATATTTTAAGCGTTTTCTGACAAACGTGAAGTAATGTTTTACTGCATTTCATTCGGCTCGAAAAGGTGTTCCCCAAGTCCTCGCTATAGACGTAGAGATTAGTCTCTCAGCGGAAAATAGGATACTTCGGGCACATAAATGATCACTGGAGTGCTACTCTTCAGGATTAGTCAAAAAATGGGCAATGAAACCCGCATTTAGGACAAACAATGAGAGACATGAAAAATATCTCGCATTTATAAAAACCTTAGATATAGTCAAGAGTTAAGCCAAAATCCTGGTGGCGCAAATACACGTATGCTAGAGCCACTGTAGAGGAATCCATATATCTCAGAGAAACATGAGTACCAGAATAGACATGAAGGTTTCCGGTATTTTGGAAAGCAAATGCCAGTCTTGGTAAGACTATAATCTTGAATTATTTCTTCACGAAGATTTGGAATCTCCCCCTACATAAATTCCCTGTTTCGTATAAGCGGGGTATAGCTATGAACTACGGGATATTGCTTGTAACAATCAAAGGTTCCGTTATTAATTGGCGTTTTGTTTATCATTATAGGGTCGGGATTGCCGAAGTGGGCAAATAAAAGCTAAGTCGTCGAGAAAGAGCCTTGAGTCGATAAAACCGTGACACTCCAACCAAAGCCTCATGTAGTTCATCCGCTAACTCAGTGACGGCAAAGAAAATCGAAATAATGATGTTTGCTTCAGGGCCGCTAAGAATAGCGAATCTGACAAGCAGTCTTTGACGGGTGATTGTCGAAAGAAAAGTCAGCACTTGGGTACACAAGTGCACGTGTCAAGATAGAAATTGATCAAACTCCCCCATGTTCTAACCAACCGCTTTTGTAGTGTTTAAACGATGTAGAAATTTCACAGTGCAAAAATGTTGCACATAGCTTGCTTCTGAAAACGAGATTTTGCATTTTTACGTGGCTAGTTACCTCCAGATTATATGGGTGCCTCTGCTAAAGGGTTCTTGACACATGATAAACGCGTGTTAGCCACGTATGTGTCCCTAGAAAACCTGGGAAGTGGAGCCCAGTGAACTTAACAATGGAGAGCGTTTCCTGAACGCCGAGGTGCTATACCACGGAGACTCTCGCGTCAAAAGCGTTCGTTAGCGAAGCCGCAAACTTACAGCGCTTGAAGAAATAAATGTCGTTGCGTTGCCTAAATAACGCAATCAAAAATATTTTGACAGCGTGCGAAATTTCATACTCCCTAGAAGATCAAAAAACGCTACGGAAGTAAAAAAACAAAAATGCGTTCGGCTGCCCTTTGAATAGAACAAGGGAATGTTCTGCTGGCGAACAGCATAACTTTTGCTACGAGAATTTAGCCGCTAATGTACGATTACCAAATGGACCTGTGCTGCTACTTGCAGTCGGCATGCACTCAATCACCGGACTTTCTTTTCATTCGATGAATTTAGCTCATGAATTGTAAGCCGCTCGTTCACGAATGAAATCCTTTTTTTGTGTATGTGCCAAACTCCTCTAGCGTAGAGAAACAAAAAGCCAACCACGTAGGACATGATTGTTTCTACACGTTACTTAATGCTATTCCCACTGCATACAAGCAGACAGGCTATCAGATTCTCAAGATCCAAAGAGCATTGAACGGGCCATTAACTTTCGGAGCCATATAACAGATCTACGTCATTCGGTGCTGTACTAGTGCAAACCATCATCTCAGATTTTTGTCGACTTACACTGAATTCGCAGACGAAGGACTCAGCCTTTTGTTTCCGCCCAAATGCGCTTCATTTCTCTGCTCAGCATCCCGTCTTCAAAACGTTTTGCTGGTTCTATTAAAGGGTTTCTTGTTTTTATTCTCCTCCGGCATTTCACCTTGAGTCTCGCCTGCTTTAACCCGGAGAACATCGCCTTTGGCTTGTACACTCCATGTAGCCGATCCCAATTCTCGAGAACGCCACTTATGGCTTCCGGTAAACCATGTAACATATGAAAGAGTTCTTCCTCCCGTAATCTGGGACACCTTGGTGGAAAAATTTCCTGTCTAAATTAAATCTCGCTGCGTCAGGTGTTTCAGGCGTACGAAATTGCGCTAAAAAAGGAACAGTGACGATGACTGAAACAAGGCACAAACAGTGCGGAAGCCTAAGTTTGGAAGCATTCAACGAAATAATGTTAATAATAATTGGTTTTTGGGGATATGAAATGGCGCAGTATCTGTCTCATATATCGTTGGACACCTGAATCGCGCCGCAAGGGAAGGCATAAAGGAGGGAGTGAAAGAAGAAAGTAAGAAGAGGTGCCGTAGTGGAGGGCTCCGGAATAAATTCGACCACCTGGGGATCTTTTAACGTGCACTGACATCGCACAGCACACGGGCGCCTTAGCGTTTTACCTCCATAAAAAAGCACCCGCCATGGTCGGCTTCGAACCCGGGAACTCCTGATCAGTAGCCGAGCGCCCTAACCACTGAGCCACCGCGGCGGGTTCGGCAAAATGCTCCAAAACCGGCTTTCCATCCCTACTGAATAAAGAGAGCAGCTAAGTTTTCCACAAGGTTTCTACACTAGCACAAAAATTTAGGCAGCCTAGGCCAGTTTACAACTGTGCCTTCGAGGAGAAAAGAAATTTCTGGATACGGAAGGAGAACCACCTTTTTTATTTATTTTCATGCTAATAATTGACATGTCACAATCGTACAAAATGTATATCGTACATAAAAACGCCGAACAAAAAAGGCGCACACCATTACAGACATCAAGGGCTCATTCGTTCCTTGATTTCGCTCTTTTCGCATCCCAAATCTCCGTATTTATAAAATCCTTCTTGTGATGGTGAAGGCCGAGGTCTCGACCACGATGAACGGAGAGGAGGCTTACTGGTCGGGTGATAACGTTCAATCTTTGTGTTCTTCTGCCGGGCTATTTTTGTGTATGCTTATCTTTTACTTACATTCTTTCACGACGCATTGTTTTTTATACGCCCTTTGTTTGCCGTGATAAATGCATTCAGTTATTTGACCTTAACTGTTTATGTACTAATTAATGTTGGTATCATTTTTCTAAGAACTGTACCATATATTTTTTATTCACCACCCTTACTGAATGCCTCCTGAAGGTCTTTAATGTATTCGGAATTAACACAAAATAAATTAAACAACCGTTTATTCGACACGTACAAGGGCACACTATCTTATGCAGCTTATCTTATCGTATACTATCTTAAAGTATGCAGCCTAAGGGATTTGATTCTAAGCTGTTTAGCTGGGCCCTTTAGCCCGTCTAGCAGTCCGAAGCTTGGGAAAATTAAGGACGCAAAGCGTTTCCTCTTTCGAGAGGCTACAGTCGCTGAGCATGCGTAACGAGCCAGGCTGCCGGTCTCTAAAGTAAACCTCTCGGGCTGTATACTTTTGACGGGGGGTGTACATATCTACGAAGACAACACTTAAGACAAGCCACGGAACTGAAACCGAAAGAGAAACAAAATCAACTATACAACACTTTTTTTTAGTTTTGTGTACACCAAGTACAACCAAGGAAATTCTTCGTCCGCCAACACATACAAAAAAAAATTGCATGATGCGTGGCTTTCAAGCACAGCCGTAACCTCATCCGCAAGTGATTGGAGCTGGAGTTCGCGTTTCTTCGGCCAGGCTTCGAGTTCTGTTTAAGTGATTGCGTTTGATAGAGGACAGCCGGACCAGATGCGGACGTTGAAAGGCAACCACGACAACATAAACGTCTGAACGCCCGAGAAACACTAGACGACAACTGGCGCCGACATCCGACAACGAAAGAGAAAACTTTGTATTTTTGCGAACATGGAAGCCAGGATCGCAGAAACTCGATGCTACCCTCTAACGTCTCCCGCTCGGTGCTTGAAATCTTCCCCACCGCAGAAGCCTGCTCCGTACAACTCAAGCATTTCGTGCTTACAATTTTT